>NC_039272.1:0-107500 GCF_003368295.1 Carassius auratus | reverse complement strand
TCAGTGTCCTGCAGCACAGAAGCAGTCATCAGTGTCACAGACGTATATTTGTAGAAATAGACAACAATACATTGTATGGGTCACAATTATACATTTCTCTTTTATGCCAAAAATCATTAGGATATTAAATAAAGATCATGTTCCATGAAGATATTTTGTAAATCTCCTAATGTTAATACATCAAAACTTCATTTTTGATTAGTGATATGCATTGCTAAGAACTTTATTTGGACGATTTAATTATTATTATTTATTTATTTTGCACCCTCAGATTCCAGATTTTCAAATAGTTGTATCTCAGCCAAATATATAAATCTCTGTTAAAATAAAAATTGACCCTTATGACTGGTTTTGTGCTCCATGGTCACATATACTGATATACACTAGTGTACACTGCAAGATATATATATGTATATCAGTAGTGTAGCCAGAAAAGAGACTCTGGGTGTGCATATGAAAATCTGGGTGTGCCACATTTATTGTCAGATTACTGTGCAAAATTATGGGATAGTATTTTTGTCACACTGCTTCCGTCCAACCATACTCCTAGTGTTAATTTGCAGGTCGTGTCAAAATGTAGTTAATTGTTATATGTAATAATTTTCTTCCAAATACGATAATTTTTAACTTTAGCTATTTCATTTTGTTTATTTTTCATTACAATTTATTCACTTTAAATAAATTATAATATATAATTATAGGATTAAAATGAATTGTAGTTGCTCAGTATAGATATTTGCGCGCTTCGGATGAGCGCATGCACAAATCTTCTCACTGCGCGAACTCGCTGCCTCTGGCTCTTAAATGTTTAAACTGACAAAGCTTAAATGAGTTTAGTTTAAACACAGATATCAGCACCCAGGTGATGACGGAATAAATTACTGCTCATATACAGCATTCGCGTTGAACAAGAGTGAATTATTTGTCCAGGGTTTTTTTTTTCTCATGTTGTTGTAATGTCTGGGAAGCCAGAATGCGCATGCATCAACAGAAACATTTATTAGCCGAACCCTGTTTTTTCTACGTGCCATTTATAGCAAGCCATATTACAGATGATATTACAGATGCTTTGTCAGATTTAAGTTGAAGCGCGTGCCGAACCGTGTGTGGTGAACCGAACAGTTTGGGTTTTTTTTTTTTTTTCAGCGAACCGTGCCATCCCTATTACCTCAATAATCAATCAATTACAGGCCTAAAACAATCATGCCCGAGCAGACGGATATTAGTACATCTCATCACACCGTCACCCGCGTCTAAATCAGTTGTGTGGTCTGGTTTTCAGTCTAAAACAGTTGTGTCAAGTATAAATGTCTCGTCTGTTTCGGGAGGTGCGCACGCAGTCAGCGGAGGCGCGCACCTTTTTTTCTCAGATTTTGAAAAATCTTTGCGATCGACTTAAAATGCTTCCAAGATCGACTTGTCGACCGCGATCAACGGGTTGGTGACTCCAGATATAGCGACCAACTTTTTTTGAGCAAGCATTGATTATGCGTGACACAGTCTCAATTTGTGGGACGCATGTATTGGGCTTCAAATGCTGTGCGCGCACGCGCTACGCAGGACGGGTGGTCACCCTACCTGGCACACCCGTCTACTGTGTGTCCACCTTTGTGTGTGGGTCCATGTACATGCTGAATCGACAGGTTAAAAAAAAGCCTTAAGTCCAAATATTCATTTATCACCAATTAACTGTTTGACAAACACTTCCTGCTTCGATGTCCAGATCTGAATCAACCGAAGTGCCGATCTGAATCAACCGAGTCGCGAACAGGCTCCGAAGTGCCGATCTGAATCAACCGAGTCGCGATCAGGCTCCGAAGTGCCGATCTGAATCAACAGAGTCGCGAACAGGCTCCGAAGTGCCGATCTGAATCAACCGAGTCGCGAACAGGCTCCGAAGTGCCGATCTGAATCAACCGAGTCGCGAACAGGCTCCGAAGTGCCGATCTGAATCAACTGAGTCGCGAACAGGCTCCGAAGTGCCGATCTGAATCAACCGAGTCGCGAACAGGCTCCGAAGTCCCGATCTGAATCAACCGAGTCGCGAAGGCTCCGAAGTGCCGATCTGAATCAACCGAGTCGCGAAGGCTCCGAAGTGCCGATCTGAATCAACCGAGTGGCGAACAGGCTCCGAAGTGCCGATCTGAATCAACCGAGTCGCGATCAGGCTCCGAAGTGCCGATCTGAATCAACCGAGTCGCGATCAGGCTCCGAAGTGCCGATCTGAATCAACCGAGTCGCGATTAGGCTCCGAAGTGCCGATCTGAATCAACCGAGTCGCGCGAAGGCTCCGAAGTGCCGATCTGAATCAACCGAGTCGCGATCAGGCTCCGAAGTGCCGATCTGAATCAACCGAGTCGCGAACAGGCTCCAAAGTGCCGATCTGAATCAACCGAGTCGCGCGAAGGCTCCAAAGTGCCGATCTGAATCAACCGAGTCATGAACAAAAAATATATACACATTCTAAGTAAACAACAATAGCCCAAGTTTAGTAAACATTTTTTATTGAGACTATAAAAAATAATTCTGCATCTATATTTAGGTGTGCCAGCTGCCACTGTGGGTGGCACAGGCACACCCTGGCACACCCGTGTCTACGCAATATGTCTATGTATTTTTGTCTAAATGGTTCTTGTTTTGAAAAAAAGACAAAAGAAAACAAATGTATCAGATTATATCAATGTGTCAGGTTTGTTTTTCTTATCCCATTGTAAATACATTTTCCAAATTTAGTAATGTTTTTATTAAATTTTTTAATTTGGACTGTATTTTTTAATACAGTTCTGATTTATAAAATAAGATCTACCTCTGCACATCAGTAGTAATGAGCACACTTCATGGATCAGACACTTCTTCACGCAGACATGCATTGATTGTGCTTCCAGGCTCCGGAGTCTGTGGATCCTCCATCCGCTGCGGAGCACGAGACTCCGAACCCCTTCAACGAGCTGACGGATCTGGAGCTGGACGAGTACCGCAAGGAGGTCCAGCGCAAGCAGGACGGTACGAGACCAGAGTCTTACCAAGAGTGGTTTAGTCCCACATGCTCTTTTCATAAGCCATTGACTTCTGGGCTAAGTATTGCATTATTGATTCTCCTCTGGATTAAAGAAGAGAATTCAATAAACACCTCCTGTCTTACACAGGACACATCCTTAGACTAATATTGATTGGATATCACATAGCTTTACTCTTTATTTTTATTATCTACTCCATAAAATAAGGTTTTGGAAAAATATTATTTTATTTGTGGGAGTACAAGAATGCATGTATTTAATACTTTGAAGTGTGCCTAGAAAATAAATGAATTAAAGTTGAATTGAATTTAAAAGTCTGAAAACAAACAAAAACATCAGACTGACCTCAAACTTTTGAATGATACATTGTTTATTTGTTTTTTCTGGCAGTATTTTTCTAGTACGAAAACAATGATGAACTCTAATTACAAATTAAACACTAACACTTATAGAATAAAGAAATGAATAAAAACCATGAAGCAAAATTGAACTAAAAGTTTATATTAATGTTGAATTTAAATGACATGCTGAGACTCTTGTGATAACTTAAATGGAAAAATGAACTTGTTACTGAAAAAGCTACATATTTTTGAAATCACACTAAAAACTGTAAATCATTTAGAAGTGTCACTATTGTTCTGCATCACTCCCCAGCACTGGTGATGACTCACTGCACACCTCCACCTCATCTCCCTCTGTTTCTGTTCCCTTTCTTCTTCTTCTTCTCCCAACCCTGATGTTTTTGTTTAAAGGTGTGGAGGAGGTAGTGAATGACTCGGGGGCTTCCCCGAATGCCTCCCCCAAAAAGACCCCACCGTCAGGTCAGACCCTTGGCTCACACCTGTGCATGTGAACACTGCAGAAACACCTGCTATGCTCCATCTGTGCATCGCATCATCTGCTTCGATTGGGTGTTTGTTTTATAATCTGCATAATGGCATTAAAGGAAGAGTTCACCCAAAAGGGACTGTTCTGTGATTTGGAGATATTGTAGCATTGCTTCACTTGCTCTGCAGTGAATGGGTGCCGTCAGAATGAGAGTCTGATAAAAACATCACAATAATCCACAGCACTCCAGTCCATCAGTGAACATCTGGAGAAGACAAAACCTGAAACACATCCAGCATTAAGATGATTTTAACTCAAACACATAGAGTCTTTAATCCATAATAACACATCCTTCTCGTCTGAATCAGGAGAGAAATCTGCACAGATCAAGCAGAGTTTAAACAGCTCTATGTTCACTTCAGAAGTTGTTATCTGATGGACTGCAGTGCTGTGGATTATTGTGATGTTTTTTTTTATCAGACTCTCCACATTATCAGGCACCCATTCACATCCATTGGCGAGCAAGTGAAGCATTATCTCCAAATTTGTTCTGATTATAAAAATAACTGATTTGCACATTTAATGGCCTGAGGGTCAGCAAGTATACAGCTTTTTTTTTGGGGGGGGGGGGTGAACTATTCCTTTAACAGGGGATGATATAGAGTAACATGGGATGACTGTATTCAAATCTATGTGTGTGTATCCATTTCAGTTTTCATGTTTTTGTTTTTATGTGTGACATTTTCAGCTCTGTACTGTGGCCTCCATCTGTCTTCACACCTTTGTGCTTCTCTGTCTGTCTCTGTCCCTGTGTTATAATTTGTAGGACAATCGTTTGGTACTCAGATCTTGTCTCACTAGTGAGTATGTAGAAACTAAGACATTGCACACAACTTGAATGAGCATGTTGGCCAAAACTGAAATGTCATAGCAGCTGCTTCTGTTCCAGCACTGAGCATCCTGAGCAATGCTTAACTGCCTTTTCCTTTTCTCTTCTTTCATTATTTGTATTGTGCTATGTATTTCCGTTTCAATCGATTCACATTCAGATGGGAAAGCGGTGCAGAATGATAAAGGCGATGAAAAGAAACAGCAGGAGGAGCTAGAAAAACAAATGAAGGCACTTTCCACCACTGACACGTCAGAAACCTCGGCCCCGCCCACGACTCCGCCCACTGCCCCGCCCAACAAACCCGCAGGCAACACCCCAGAGGGCTCGCCTTCCAAATCTCCATCCAAGAAAAAAAAGAAGTTCAAAGCTCCCTGTTTTCTAAAGAAAAGCAAGAAACAAAAAGAAAAAGCCGAATCTTGAACTCTTACACACAAGTGTTCTTCACTAGTGCTTTCACACATCTTCACATCCAGTCCATCTACTGACCTTTACATGCCATACGGGTTTTTCACTATGGTTTTGTGACTTGAAACACATTTTCGGTACACGATGCAAATTTCACAATGCTTCACTGATGTGACCCTTCCCCTTGCTTCAAAATGAATTGCACTTAGTACATGCGTAGAAACAGAATGTGGCATTGAGTAAGCATTGATTGTTCATGTCTATCGAGTCTGATTGTTGCTCATTATCATGTTACCATTCACTGGAAATCATGATTGAGATGGCTTACAATAATACACATCAAAACGCCAGAATAAGCAAGATCGTGATGCTGCAACTTTAAATGCACGACTTTTCTTCTTCTTCTTATACTGTTATTATTTATTATCTTTTTTATGTATGTGTGTTGAAGACTTATTTGCAGTTGGAATTATTTTTATGATCATTCACTGTTATTTAAAAGCTTTTGTGTGTATATTTGCTGGTTTATAAACTTGATTCCATGTCACTATTAGAATGTAAAATGCTAGAATCGGATGTACCATTCATTAAATACCACATCCATGTAAAGCTGGTGTAGTTTGTGTCTTTGGTGTGGATTTAAAAACTATACTTATTCACAAAAGTTGTAATTCTGTATCTTCCTTAAAAAAAATTCTTATGAAATGTTCCTAACGATATATTTGTGCCTCATCATTTGACCAAAATCCACATCAGATCTCAGTCAGCAGAGATTCTAAACACTCAGTGGTGATCGATAGTGACTGAAGTGTTGCATTAATCTCATTCAGTGTCATGTGTAGCTTGAAGCTAATTGTAGCTATAATTTCTCTGTTACCCATAATACGATTATATTTCATTATGTATTTTATCAAAAGAAGTAGCATAAGTGCATAAGAATTTTTTTTATTTGTTTTCTTAAAAGATTTTTAATTCTAGATATACAGTTTATATGCAAGCATTCTCCAAAATGTCATTTGTGTGGAAATATTACAAAGTCTGTAAATGGGACATTTATAAAGGCAGAGCAAGCTCACTGTTCACCAAGTGTCTAATATTGGAAGAAAATCTTTCAAATTGAATTGGGGGGTGTTTATATTAATGTATCTAAACTTAGATGGTATTTTCTTTTCATCTTGTCACTGTATTATCCATTCTAAAGTAGTATTTCTTGGCGCAATGCTGCTTTATTTACAGCGGTAACCAGGGAAATGCTGTGTCACTGCTTTGTTTACAGAGGTAACCAGGGAAACGTCGTGTCATAGCCTTGTTTACAGAGGTAACCAGGGAAATTCCGTGTCACTGTTTTGTGTACAGCGGTAACCAGGGAAACGATGTGTCACTGTTTTGTGTACAGCGGTATCCAGGGAAACACCGTATCACTGCTTTGTGTACAGCGGTAACCAGGAAAACGCCCTGTCAATGTTTTGTGTACAGCGGTAACCAGGGAAACGATGTGTCACTGTTTTGTGTACAGCGGTAACCAGGGAAACACCGTGTCACTGCTTTGTGTACAGCGGTAACCAGGAAAACGCCCTGTCACTGTTTTGTGTACAGCGGTAACCAGGGAAACGCCGTGTCACTGTTTTGTGTACAGCGGTAACCAGGGAAACGATGTGTCACTGTTTTGTGTACAGCGGTAACCAGGGAAACGCCGTGTCACTGCTTTGTGTACAGCGGTAACCAGGAAAACGCCCTGTCACTGTTTTGTGTACAGCGGTAACCAGGGAAACGCCGTGTCACTGTTTTGTGTACAGCGGTAACCAGGGAAATGTCGTGTCACTGCTTTGTGTACAGCGGTAACCAGGGAAACGCCGTGTCACTGCTTTGTGTACAGCGGTAACCAGGGAAACGCCGTGTCACTGTTTTGTGTACAGCGGTAACCAGGGAAATGTCGTGTCACTGCTTTGTGTACAGCGGTAACCAGGGAAATGTCGTGTCACTGCTTTGTGTACAGCGGTAACCAGGGAAACGCTGTAACACTGATGTTCCATTTGTGCCACCTGCTGGCAGAGAATCAACCAATGTGCTGTTTTTGTGTAATTTCACAAAGATCAAGTTAAACCACTCTGATTTTGCTTCAGATTTTTAAAATGAGATAAGAAACTGATCTTTTAACTGATATTTTAAAAAGCCTCAGAAAACCTGCCAAGAATGCCCACAACAGATGTCTATACCTACAAACTTCTGAAAACTGATTTAGTCTACGAAACCTCATTTCTCACTTAAGCAATATAAAATATTTTGAAGGATACATGACAATATTTGAAAACATTATCTTTAAAATTATTGTTAGAATAAATAATTTATTTATATTTTCAAACAGCTGTTTTATGGATGGCTACTGAAATATCATTACTGAAATCTTGGGTCACACTTTATTTTTAGGTCCAATTCTCACTATTAACTACCATTAAATATGACTTTTGCCTCAATTAATTCCTTATTTGCTGCTTATTAATAGTTTATAAAGGTAGTTGTTAAGTTTAGGGTATTGGGTAGGATTAGGGATGTCATGCGTTATATGTACTTTATAAGCACTAATAAACAGCCAATATGTTAATAATAGACATGCTAATAAGCAACTAGTTATTGGTGTGAATTGTTAGCAATGTTACACTGGTAGTTACTGCACAAAGTAATATTATTACTGTAACTAGCTACTGTTCATCTTTCTAGAACCACCAAAGGAGAAGTAAATGTACTTTGTTTTTTTGCAATAATGTATGTTATTATATGTATATATATATAAACATGACTAATAGTAGCATTGATTATTGTCAAACTGTTTGCAGCTTTTGTTTGGCAAAGCTGATGCTCTAAATAACCACAAGATGGCACAACCAGACATAACCAGTGTGTGTGAAAGATATTCCTGCTAATTAAAGTTGAAGATTAAATCTTAAATATTATTGTGCTGTAATATACTTCTCTGTTTGTTTTCTAATGTAAAAACTCCAGATCTTTGAATTAATATTAGTTCTATAGTTTGCAATTTTCCACTTTATATCGAATACATTTTTTAGTCCATTTTTTATATGTACAAACAGCACACGTTATGAGAAATGTACCTTGGGAGGTTAGTATCCCAGCAGCAGGTCTGTATTGGACCCATCATCTCTGCAGGTGCAGCACGGCTCATCGGTGGACTGTGATGTAATGTTTTGGTGCAGGAAGGAGATCAATGATGTAATCATCTTTCTCTTGCAGGCAGTACATGAACAGGAAGGTGGTTTAACACACCTTTGGATTTCACTGCTTGCTGAGTCGACAGGAAGCACGTTTGTGATAAAAACCTATATTTCCTTTTCTTACCGTAATTTATTTCAAATATGTGTTTCAGCAGTTTCTCCATCTGTTTTGTTTTTCAGTCAGTGGCTGTGCATTTTAGCAGGATTTGACGTTGTGGATTGTTTGTTTTGAACGCCTTAACTCTTGCTGAATGTTAATTTGTCATTAAGTGTGTTGTGCAGTTTTAGAATCATTCAGCTGTCACATCTTTTATTTATTTATTTATTGTTAATATACTTTTTTTTTTTACTTTTTTAAAACATTTTGTAAGAAAACATGTTATACATTCTGCTATTTAACATATGTAAATATATGTGTGTGTGTGTGTGTGTGTGTGTGTGTGTGTGTGTGTGTGTGTGTGTGTGTGCTCTTGTTTTTGTGACTTATGAGGACATAACCCATGTCCCCATTTTTCAAAACGCTTATAAATCATACAGAATGAGTTTTTAGAATATACAGTTTGTTATGTGTGTGTGCGTGTATGTATGTATACACCTACAGTCCATATACAGTAAATGATTATTTACATTACAGTATTCAGTCCATTTCTTCCAGTATTTTTTAAATAAGTCACATGTTTTTAAATGGTGTTTAATTTGTCTTAAAGTATCCAGGAAGAAAAAAGTACAATAAAAGTGGAGAATTTGACGATAATTTCAGTCTTATCTTTTTAAAATGTACTACAAATCATGTTTAATCTTAACCATCAACATTTTCGTGTGTTGAGTTCCGGGAAGGCGGCCAATCACAGGCGACAGCGCTGCGGCAGTCCAGCCAATCACAACATAACAACAACACACGATTTGCATAATAATCCATTTTGGCTCAGGAGGAAATGCCAGAAGAGTATCACAGGTGCTACACTCGCTCCACAATGGCGCTACAGTGCTACTTAGTTGCACTATAATCTTGCTGAATCTAGACACGGCCTGACAGTGAACATCCAATGAGAAGCCAGCTTTCTGTATCGTCCATCCAATAGGATCGCAGGTTCTCCCAAGCCCTAGAGGTGGGCAGATCGATACTTATATCGATAATATCGATACCAACGTTGGTATCAACGGGAAAATATCGATACTTAAGTTTCAGTTTCTCTCGTTTTGCGACCTGGCCGTGTTTGTCAAAATGCTGCTGCTGTCACAGAGCAGAGCAAGCTCTAAGAGTGCTGCTCGTGCTCGACACTGCTCTCCGCCCCCTCTCCTGTGTTGTACCGTCACGTGACTCACCACTAGCGCTACCACCAGCAGTCAGGCGCGCGCACCGCTCAGCCGCGCATTTCTAACAGCAGTCAGTCAGAGGCGGAGAGAAAGAGGAGCGTTGTATGCAGGGGCGGCGCCAGGGGGGGTCTTGGGGGGTCTCAAGACCCTGCCAAAAAATGCCTTGACCCCCATTTGACCCCCCAGCCTCTTCCTGATTAAAAAAAATATATATATTCGGGATAAAGATCCAAAAATGTTTCTCTTCAAACTACGCAGAACAATAATAAATAATTATTTCGATATTTATTCATACACTGAAACGAGAACCGTTTCTGTCAGACGCGTCCGATTCGAGAACCGATGAGCTGATGATAACTGCGCATGCGTGATTCAGCGCGAAGCAGACTGACACAGAGCGCATCTGAACCGACCTGATTCTTTTGGTGGTTGATTCTGAACTGATTCTGTGCTAATGTTATAAGCGCGGGTAAACCAAAGGCTTGAATGAAGGGCAATCATCGCCAATGACGGCATTACATCGAGCGCAAAAGAACCGGTGAACCATTTTTTTTCAACTGGTTTATTTGATCGAATTGTCCGAAAGAACCGGTTCACTTGAGCACCTGCTCCTTTGCCCCTTAAGTGCCCTTTTGTCAAAGCAAAATTTCAATTTTTTTTTGTAATAACATAAACATTTGTGAATGCCTGCCCACGGCCAATTATAATATTAGTACAATTTATTAATAATAATCTAGCCGTAAATAAAATGACCAGCATGATGACAGTTCACCTGACTACGACCTCATCCAACCGGGAAGATTCCTCATGCTGCACGCGCATTTTTTAATTGCTACAGGATATTTTCAACATCGTGGCAGCTGGTAAGTGGTGTTTCATTCTCAGCGAAGTGATTTTGATGTTTATTTACTTATTATTATTTTACAAGAACGATGTGATGTGAGAACATGCAGATACGTTGTTTATATTGCTGTGTGTAGCCTGTAGTGTAGAAGTAACACAAGCGTGCTGTTTGAGGGAGAAAAGTTTCACAGGCATCGAGGGGTTTGGTCTTTTTTATGTTATTTGAATAAACTTTTATTATATTACAGTAGGCTACTTATTTATTTTTAACACGTAAAAATAATTATCACAACACTGGTAAGGCTTATTCAGATTTTCTCATTCTCTGAATTATCATTATAGAAATAAAAACAATTCAGAAATGAATTAAAATATAATTATATTTTAAATGTGATGCAAATATTTTTTCTACAATAGCAACAGTGTTTACAACAGCAAGACCACTTTAGCCTGTAAACTCAATAATATCTATCTGGAAATAAATGTAAAAATATCAATGTCAATAAAAATGCATAATATACCTGACATGAAAGTGCAGTGTGCAGGATATGAATAACAAATGTAGCCTGTCATTTGTTTACATTGCAAAGGTGTTTTTGTTGTTTAGTAGCAGTAATATGCAGTTATTAGCCATGTCCACTGTATTTTTTTGTTGGTTTTCATGAGACCCCCCTTGAAAAGACCAGGACCCCCCATTGCCCCCCCAATCAAAATTGTCTGGAGCCGCCACTGGTTGTATGGCTGTATTTTCAGGCCGATCTACCCTTTTTCTGTTAGCTGTGAAAGGGATACTAGTTTCTATATTTAAACTTCACCTAGATGTGTACCAGACTTAATTATTTTTATTATTTTTCAATAGCTGATTCTCCAAGAGCAGTGGATATTACAAGGCGCCTATCAGAAATGATTGTGAAGGACCTGCAGCCTCTTTCCATAGTGGAAGATGTCGGCTTCAGGAATTTTGTATAAGGAGAATTCGTTTTATATTGTGAAGTAAAACTTTGTGACTTTAAGAAAAAAATACTGAAAAGAAGTGCACTAAAGAGGAGAAACATTTTTTTTATTAACATGCTACTTGAAAAGAGAATTTGTTTTTACATTTTTTATATTTGTGAAGTAATCATTTTGTAACTTTGTTTATTTAAATAAATCAGAAGTAACCAAAAGTTGTTTCTGAACAAAAGCTTTTGTTGTACTGATTAATAACCCAAAATGCAAATCACAAAAACAATTCATTTAGATTTAGGTTGAAGACACATCCACCTTAATTATTAAAAAGTATCGATATTGGTATCGGTATCGGCGATACTGGCCCTGTATTTACTTGGTATCGGATCGATACCAAATCTAGCGGTATCGCACACCTCTACCCTGACAGGCGTACAGTAACATGACAGCAGCTAGTGAATACACATCTCTTCTCTCTGGTTCAACGACGTTATGTTTCTCTAGCTGCGCGTTTTTCTCAGCGTTTTTGACTTATTTTTCCTCAGTTGTCCACAGCTTACATATGTGTTTAATAAGCAGCCAGATCGTCTTGTCAAGCTTGAAACATTGAAACCAGCGATTGTTTGGACTTTTCAAGATTCAAGATTTTTTCTCCCTTTTTTATTACACTGCACTATAGCCTACAACCTCGCTGGACGGGCATATCAAAATTGACGTTTTTTATGAAACAAAAAGGAATTTTGGATGAAAGCTGTTTGTTTTCCAGCCAGCAACCAGCACCAAAGCTCAAATAATTAACAAAAATAGTATCACCAGCTGCTTAAAAACACTTTTCTGCGTGACAATCTGGCAACCCGTGCCCACATCGATCTGACTGAGCTATCAGTCAAGTATTTTTGTCTATTTTTCTAGTAGTTAACAGTGTTTGCTGTCAGCATCAGAGCCTAAACCTCACCAAGAGCAGAACTAAAGCTGAGAGCTATTATCTCTTCTATAAAAGTCTTCAGACATTCCTTACTGTACATGCTGTCAGTGAAGGGTTGCCAGATTGTGTCCACCTGGAGGAGTTCTGATGCTCGTGTCGTGATAAAGTCCGAAATCTCGTTTAACATGAACAGGACTAGTTAACTAGTTACTTCTTGGCAGCTGAGGAACATTTCTTATTCGATTTGATCAAAACCATCGTGTTTTTTGTACACATTTCTGATTTTCTCAACATCTAAACATCTCCATCGCTGCCTTCTATAATACTTATTTTGTACAAAATTCTTCAGTTTTTCTGGATCAGGAAGAAGCTTGAAGGAACGAGAGGCTGCTGTTTGTTTCTGACCCGGATTGTCGTTTTTTTTAATCGCTGTTTATTGCTTAAAATGACGGCTATTGAGAAACTGCAGATGCTGATCGAAGCAGCAGAATATCTCGAGCGAAGAGAAAGAGGTAAACAACATATATTAATAGGCGATTTGAAATGATATTTAGCATGCAAATGAATCCTGACACCGTTGCTAGGGTTCCTGTATGCTATAATGCAACACATTTGGTCTTCGCACTGTTTATTTAGAGGCGAATGCATGATATGCACACGGTGTTTTCTGTTGTTGTGATATTTGGGGAAGATCATAAAGACATGCAGAACAAGTGTCCACTTCAGCTGTCTGGCCAACACACATCGGGATCACTAATGTGTCCACAGCCCCCTCTAGGGAGAAAAAACAAGTGCATATGACATTTTATTATTATTTAGCCTGATGGTGGTTTGCGTTCAAA
The DNA here is from genome assembly GCF_003368295.1 of Carassius auratus. Classification (NCBI taxonomy): domain Eukaryota; kingdom Metazoa; phylum Chordata; class Actinopteri; order Cypriniformes; family Cyprinidae; genus Carassius; species Carassius auratus. The sequence continues at coordinate 94,253 of NC_039272.1, read as the reverse complement.
TGTGGAATTGCAATGCATTTTTCCAGCATTGCATTGCTGTTGGTTCACAGTGCAGGGATTCCTGGTGCATCCCCCTCCTGTCTATGTGTTGTGGTTTGGCTGGACTTTGGGTTTACTCCAGTTCAGATGACATCATTGGACCAAAAGCAAGACATTTGTTTAGAAATAGGTTAATTGTAATGTATAGCATCCCAGGTTCTAATAAAAAAAAAAAAACTAAAAAAGTTGTGATTTGTGGTCTGATGAGCTTCTGAATGTCTCTGTTTGTATTTGCAGAAGCGGAGCACGGCTATGCCTCCATGTTACCCTTCACCAGCAGCAAAGAGAGAGATGGCTTGAAGAGAAAAACCCAAAACAAGAAAAACTGCAGCAGCAGGTACTTCCATCTAGTTTCTGCGATAACGGAAACTCTTGCGATGAAATTTCAGTCCAAAATGCATTTTAGACTTTTTATCCAAAGCAGATTTTAAAAACAGGCTCTTTTATGTAGTATTTTAACTCATTACTTGCCATGAAAACTGCAACCAACCAACTCATCTGAATAAATCATCTCTCCAGAGATGTCTGGTTTGTTAGGAGGACAATATTAGAAAATCTGGAATCTGAGGGAGCAAAAAAAATCGAAATATTGAGAAAATCATCTTTAAAGTTGTCCAAATGAAGTTCTTAGCAATGTATATTACTAATCAAAAATGTTGCTATATTTACAGTGTGAGAAAATATTTTATTTGATCCCCTGCTTATTTTGTAAGTTTGCCCACTTGCAAAAAAACAAAGGGTGTGTAATTTCTTTGGTAGGTTTTACTGATTTAATGGATTGAATCCAAACCCAAACATTCTTTAAAAAAAAAAATAAACAGAAAATTAATTTCAGTGAGTGCAATAAGTATTCGATCCCCAAACGAAACAGAACTTATAAAATCTACCCATTGTTGGTTTTTCTCAGGTTTTCCTCTCAGAAATCGTACAAATAAAGATGATTTTAAATGTTGAAATAATGCAGGTCAATTGTTTTTAACAGAAGCATATACAGAATATTAGTGTTGTCAAATGATTAATCGCAATATTTTTTTTTTTAACAAAAGGTTTTCTGTTTAATTTAATTGCAATTTTAATTTTTCCGAGCAAAAAATACATATCATAAATGTTTCCCTGATTTACAGAAGACACCCACTAAAATGTCATTCAGTGTAACTATCTTATCACCCATATATTTACAGCAAAAATCTATTTATGACATATTAAGTGACTAATTACTTCCACCCCAAATACTAAATAATTTTACATTTGTAAAATTTGCCACTATCCTAGGTTTCACACACTGGCCATTAATAATGTATGACTCATTTAAAACACAGTAAAATTAATATGCTCCCTTATTCTTTTATTCATTTTAATATGAACACGTCAGAATAAACATGTTTTTTTTTAATTTTTACAAAAATATTGTATCACACTGAATGACAGTGTACAGTATTTCAACCAAATTGTGATATTTTATTCCCCAAAAAGTTATTCAAAACCTATGGATATAAAATCACTATCTGTTCAACCTCACTAAAGCAGGGTTGTGGTTTGATGAGATCGTGTAGCTGACCTCGCTGTCATACTCTGCATATGATGCTGATTCACAGCCATAAAGACACTTTTAAACACAGAACAGAGGGTCATCAAAGCTGCTGCTTCTGAATCATGCAGACCAACCATTTTAGGAATATAACCCTGGACAGAAATCTAGTTATTGTGTGCCACAGCGTGCTGAAAACACTGCCCAACTCTAATCTGTGTCTGGATGTTTGTGGGGCTTGTAACTGGATATGAAGGCTTGTAGCTATTTATACACCGCTGTTCAGTGTTGTTTAAATGTTGGTTTAGCAGGTAAAGAAACTGTGAGAGGTGTCTTTGTAATGTCACACTGGTCTCTAGACAGAAAACAAGTAGGGATGTAATGATATCAAAACTTTTCACTCAAAATAATTCGAATATTTCACTCGATCCTAATAGTTTATAATCAGTGATCATATCTGCTGTGTATTTAGGTCCTATGCCATTGAGTGCTTTGACTTCAGGTTTTTCCTTGTTTAACTGAAGATAGTTCTTGCACATCCAACTATTAATTTCACCAATGCATTGGCAGAGGGAGTCAATGGGGCTGTAGTCATTTGGAGATAAGACTTTGGTAAATCTTGCACCATCTGTGATATTTTATTTGCATATTGCATGTTTACACTACTAAGAATAGCAGTTGGTGGACTGTAATTGGCTTATTATCTTGCACCAAATACATGAGAATCACACAGTCTAAGGATATGCAAGTAACCTACATTCAGCGCTTGTGTTAATGCATCATGCATGAAACGTTTTTGCATTTCTGCGCTGCATAAACTCCCCGCATCTCTCCAGCTGACTGATTAGATGCTCTCACACTGCTTGGAGAACGGAAAGTGGTTTATTCGCTCGAGCTTTGAGTTGTGCAGCTTTGACAACACAAACATGTTGTTTCCATGTTTATCCTCATGTCAAGTGAGCTCATATATGACCCTGCAGCACAGAAGCAGTCATCAGTGTCACAGACGTATATTTGTAGAAATAGACAACAATACAGTGTATGGGTCACAATTATACATTTCTCTTATATGCCAAAAATCATTAGGATATTAAGTAAAGATCATGCTCCATGAAGATATTTTGGGAATTTTCTACCTAAAACTTAATTTTTGATTAGTAATATGCATTGCCAAGAACTTCATTTGAACAACTTTAATTGCAATTTATTGATCCTTTGTAATCTTTAATCATTAACATTTTCATAAATAACTAATTTACATATTTTGGCACTGTAGCTGTAACAGATTACAGTTACAATCTGGGTTACACTTTACTTTACACTGTAGCAAGGACACCTTAATTAAACATTTAAGTAGCGAGTAATATTAATGTACTTACTGTATAATTATGGTAAAGATTAGGGTTTGGTTTAGGGTTACTTGCATGTAATTATGCATAATGTATTGTAGTATAGACAGATTAGTATTAAAAAAAGAATCCTTGTTGCATGTTACATGGACTTACAATAGTAAATGCATGTAACATGCAACAAGGATTCATTTTTAAAATTAAGATTAAAAAATTTGTGCTGTCAAATAATTAATCGCGTTTAATCACACCCAAAATAAAAAATTTGTTTATAATATATATGTATGTGTTTATATATCATTATTTGTTTATTCATTTATTTATTTATGTGAAATATAAATATGGACTATATATTTTCAAAATATATACATGCATGAGTTAAAAAGTGAATAAATAAACAAATATGCATGCATGTGTATTTATATATACATAATAAATATACAAAGTACACACATATATAATGTAAAAAAAACGTTTTATTTTGGATGCAATTAATCGTGATTAATCATTTGACAGCACTACTTAAAACAAAGTGTTTCCTTATTTTCTAATAATTCTGTTACATGTAACTAGTTACTTCCCAACAGTGCAGCATTTAAAAGTGATCTGTATGGGCCCAATAATACACCCGGCGTTTTCCCGTCCAGTACCATGTCGTTTAATTAGCAAATGCATTTGCACTCATTTTTGCGCCCATGGGCGGGCTGGTCTATAAGAGGTGTGTTCAGGCGCATTTCTGGTGCATTGTTATTTTAAGGAGCTGAAAATAGACTGCGCCATAGAACAACTCAAACCTAGTCTAAAGTCTGGCACAATGTTTTTTCTTTGTTATTTAACAAAGGGCATGTTAGTATAGCAGGTCCACAACGCACACTGCTTATTAAACACAGGGACGCACAGCAGCACACAAACATGCCACATGTTAAAAATTAAAAGATTGCAATGCATAAGATTTTTTTTGTAGGCTAAAGATATAATTTAATATATATATATATATATATATATATATTAAAGGCAGTGAAAGCAAGATTTAGTTTTATTCTGCTTTCCTCTGCTTGGCTTCTCTTTCACTCCCCCCCCCCCCCCCACCACACCCACTGCTTGTGTCTAGTTACTGTTGCTAAGCGAACACAGCGAGAGGGACACACACAGAGAGGACTGGGGACATTTACAATCAGTAATAAACATTTTGGCACTAAACAAGCCCACAGTCCCTTAAACAACCCTCTGCTGTTTTAGTTTGTTCCTGTGCAGCCTTTACACACACACACACACACACACACACACAGCAGTTCACCTTTGTACTGAACAGTCAGATCAGCAGTGAGCACAGGACAGTCTCTGTGTGCCTTTCAGAACAAGAAGGTGATGTTGAAGTTCAGGAGTCCCCAAATCTACTTTATATTAGTGTAATATGTGACTCTGAAGCACAAAACCATTCATAAGGGTCCATTTTTTTATATGAATAAATCATCTCTCCAGTGATGTCTGGTTTGTGAGGAGGACAATATTAGAAAATCTGGAATCTGAGGGAGCAAAACAATCTAAATATTGAGAAAATCATCTTTAAAGTTGTTCAAATTAAGTTTTTAGCAATGCATATCACTAATCAAAAATGAAGTTTCGATATATTTACAGTAGGAGATTTCTTATATTTCTTATATATTTCTTATATGTTTCTGAAACATATACATGCAGATGTTTCATCCAGTAATAATTTTTTATTTTACTTGCTACAGTAGGAGAAGGCACAATATATAATCATTTTTGTATACAATAAATTACGAGCTTCAGAGCGCGCAGACAAAACACGCTCATGTTATTTATTTTCAGAGCCTGAGCCATAAGTTATTATGTGCATTTTTTAAATTTCACATCTTGGCATTTCCATTTTTTTGTGCAATAATCCCAAAATGTGCATAACAAAATGTGGATGGAAACATAGCTATCGGGATCCAAAACTCATTCTTCAAAATATCTTGTTTTGTGTTTCATAAATAATTGCATGCAGGTTTGGAACGACATGAGGGTGGATGAGTATCATATTGTTTTATTTTTGGGTGAACTATTCCTCTAACGTTAACAGGAAAGCATTGAGAACACAACACCAAGATCATGGGGTCAATGTGCAAGGAATGCAGAAACTCATTCATAAACCTGCTTTGGATAAAAGCGTCTGCCAAATGCATAAATGTTAGTGTGAATAAAAAAAGAATAAGCACAGTGATCCCCAACATCTCTGTCTCTGTCTCTGCAGGTCTACACACAACGAGATGGAGAAGAACAGGTATGTGCATGTAACCCTTGTGGATTATACCTCATTATATCCTTACCGAATTAGATTCAGATTAAACTTCGGTAATTAAAAACTACATGAGCAGGGAATTTGACCAAATGCCTCGTCTGAGTTATTTTGGAGGATAATGCTCAGAGATGAGTAACTCCTAACAATGCATTCAGAGCCGCTTTCATCTGCTGTTTAGAAATATATCCAGGTGAAGAAGGAAAGCACGTCTCCTTGTGTCTCTGCTGTTGTTTCAAATGAGAGTCCAGGGCTGATATTTATAAAGCGACTCGAGTGGGAGAGCATTTGTGATGCAGATTTGAATAAATGGGCTGCACGTCTGATGTGAGACCAGCACAGCTGTGTAGTAATGATTCATGTGGTTTTGGCTCTATATATATTAATATACCAAGCTACGTTTTATGTACATGTATGAACATTGGTACACATACGTAAGACACTATTACCTACAAAAAAGTCTCTTGGTACAATATCCAAAAACCAACAGGAAGTCTGTTATTTAGAATTTCCTGTACGATGTTTGTGCAGTTATAGGCCACGTGTCACACACAGTGCAGCAAACGACTACACACACACACACACACCAACAAATTTTGTATATTTTTTTATCATCAAATATCACCAAAGTCAACATAATTTTAGGTTTGTTCTGAACTTACTGGAATTATATTTTTTCCTGAAGTAAAATAAATAAATTTTTTTTCTAACAAGCTTTTTCTGTAGTTTGTGTTTGTTTTATCCCCCGTGCGATTCTAAAGAGCTCTAAAGCTTCCTGAATGACACACAAGCATCGTAAAAATATAAAAGAACTACTCAGAGTGACTCATGCACTATATTCTTACTACGCCTTTGTATGATGAACGAACAGAAATGTGTTAACTTCACAGATCATAATTGCATTCTTCTCATTTTTATGATTCATGTTGCTACTGCTGTTTACTGGAAGTGTTTTCTGACTCACTTTCTTGTCGTCTGTCCCATCCAGGAGGGCACATTTACGGCTGTGTTTGGAGCGCTTAAAATCCCTCGTGCCCTTAGGACCAGACTCAAACCGGCACACAACCCTCCGCCTCCTCACGAGGGCTAGAGAACACATCAAGGTATGTGCCAGCGTCCCACTGGAGGTGATAGTGTTCTCAGATTCTCACAAGAACTTCACGCAGTGATCCGATGTTAAAGCAGCAAGTCACAAGAGTCGGTTACGGTGATTTTACCATGGTTAAGTGGTGTTGTATAATTAGTTAACTTTTTTTTTAAACCTGATGCGTACAGTTAGGGCTGGGCGATGTCTTGATCTGTACTTTGACAGATACTTGATTTTTTAAATATTTTTTTAACTAGAGAATGTAACTACAACATGATTCACCTTTTTCTTTATTAACCCTTTAGTTAAAAATATTCTGTTCCACGTGCACCACACATGAAATTGTTAACAGGATATAAATTTTTAACAAAACACAGAAAAGATGCATGAACTACAACTACATCTTGTACAAACTTGAACATATGTTCAGAAATGAAATGCTTAATAAAAATCTCAAAAGTCAAGGTAATTCAAATTCAAAATGACTTTTTTGATCAGTAGATCATTATTAATTATTAAGTATAAATGTTCTGTAAAAACAATGAACAGCAGCTTTCAGTCATCATGATGCAAACATTAAATATCAGTCATACAGTAGTTCTTCACAGATTGTGCTGCTTTTCCATTATTTATTCTATGTAAACATGGACACATTTAACTGTTTTTTCATCTTTTCTCATTACTGTTATCATTGTCATATTGTCAAAGTATCTAATTCTAACGCTTGGTAATATTTATCAAATATCAAAATCGTGATTCCTTGACTTATAAAAAATAAAATCATGGCCAAACATTACATTAGAATTAATAAATGAAATGTGACAAATCGCCCAGCGCTACAGTGCTATTCGAATGTTGGTGGGTAAGATGTCTCTTATCCTCAAGATTGCATGTATTTGATCAGAATATGTAGGGGTTGAACCCATGTGTGTCTTGCAGAGGCTGGAGGATAGTGAGAGGAAGGCCCAGCACACTATAGACCATCTACAGAGAGAACAGAGACACCTGCACAGACGCCTGGAGCAGCTCGGTGTGGAGCGCACACGCATGGACAGCATGGGCTCCTCAGACAAATCTGACTCCGACCAAGGTACACAAGTCTTATATAATGTTTAGTTTAGTTTTATTGATTTATATAGCACATTTAATAACGACAAAAGTGCTTAACGAATAATTAAATGCAAAAACGGGCCTTTAGAATCATTAAGCTGTAAAATATTATCCGCCATCCCAATTTTAACTTCACTCAAACAATTAATCAGAGACTGCGGAGATATATTGTCATCTAGTTTCATTGGAAGATAAAGCTATATATCATCTGCATAAAAATGGCAAGAGATATGATGCTTAAGAAAGATCTTTGCTAAAGAAAAAAGATAGAAGGAAAACAAAACCGGGCCTAGAACAGAACCCTGTGGTACCCCACAATGTACATGCAGCATTGACAGAGATAAAATTCACAGGAGCTACAGAAAAAGATCTCCTTTTTAAAAAAAGAGGTATGACGTACACCTCCAATGGCCTCAATAAGATAGAGTCAAAAAGTAACAGGTAGCACATGGTTTAGCATGTGTGCTTCATTACTTAGAGCCATGGATGTAAAACACTTCTCAGGACTCGTTTTAGTGCATTTATGTCACATTGCCATACATGCATTATTTAACTTGAACACAACAAGGTCAAATGTGTAAGATCCATTTGTGAGGCTTTTAAGAGCTCTTTAAAAATACCCAGAAGCCCTTGCTTCTAAAAGGCTTCTACCTAGAATCAGAACTGCACAAGATTCCAGTTCACTTGCAGACACACAGTGGAGGTTTGATGATCACATGCTTTTTGACAGAAATGAGATGAATGATGGTCTTGAGGAGTTTGTATTGTATATTCTGTGGCCTGTCCTGTGAACAGATGGCATGCAAACAGACCGCAGCATGATAAATGCTTTAACGCCTAAATTGGAATGTTGCCATGGAGATAATGGGCCAGAATGACTAAACGTAGCACTCTTCAAAATGCACATTAAAATGCTATAACCTTAAAAGTGAACACGAGTTATTAAAATTACAGCTTGCACCATGTGGTTTCCATGCAATTATAATTTCTGTGCATGTGAATAGATTTTTTATTATTAAAGAAACAAATGCAGCATGTGCATATAGTATGTGAAAATAGACAAAAATGGTCAAGGAATGTTTGGTAGATGATGTTAATACAGATGAAGCAGCTCGCTCTCTTTATAATCCACAAAGCTGACTCTTTTGTTGGTTTTGATAGATTCTGTTGTCCTGATTTGGATAAACGCATCTGCTAAATGACTAAATGTAATGTAAATGTCATTTTCTTCAAGTGATTTACAGTATACTAACATATTATGTCTGTGAATGTAAATATTTAATCACAGTAGAGAGAGAAATTGCTTCTGAATATTTCTCCCTGTGTTTGCTTCACAGAAGAGGTGGATGTTGACGTGGAAGGAACAGACGATCTTCTGGGAGACCTGGAGTGGAGCATGAGCAGCGTCAGCGACTTGGACGAGCGAGGAAGTTTGCGCAGCAGCTGCAGTGATGAAGGCTATTTCAGCGCCAGTGTCCGGCGACCCGCTGACCCTCGGGACAAGAGCCCTGCGCTGACCTGCAGTCTATAAGAGCACACATCTGCCCTCGTCTCCAGCTGTACCTCCACACAGCTGCTCTAATACTCCAGGAGGAAGCTCGAGGGAAGTGTTGGATGTGTGTCCACTGACCAGACCTCAGTGACCTCACTGCCTTCGTCCAATCAGATCGTCCAGGCCATTTGCCTTTGCTCCCATCACGCTGTCCTGGAGAAAAACCCTTAAAGCCAGATGAAGAATGTCTCTCAGAACCGTCCGGACGCTGCGCTGGGTCACATGACCTGTTGTGCTCTTCCTCTAGCAGTCAAAAGGCTTCCAACAGTGAGATGTTTAATGTTTCTGAAGAAGTCACCTAGCCATTTATTTGATCCCAAATACAGCAGTAAAAATGTTTAATATTTTCACTATTTAAAATAACTGATTTTTATTTGAATATGTTTTAAAATCTAATTTATTTTTGTGATTTCAAAGCTAAATGTTTAGCATTTCTCTAGTCACATGATCCTTCAGAATACATCATTCTAATATTCTGATTTGCTGCTCCAAAAACAATTATTTTTTTATCATTGTATAAAGTGGAATTTTTTCAGATTTCTTTGATGAATAGAAAGTTCAACAGCATTTATCTGAAATATAAATATTTTGTAAAATTATTAATGTCTTTATAGTCACTTTTAAAGCACCCTTGCTAAATGAAAAGATTCTAAAAAATTCTATAATTAATTTCACTCCTTAATTTCTTTTTTTATTTTGTCATTTTTATAAATTTTTGTTCTTTACAAAGTATGACTATGTAGTCATCAAAGAATCATGAAAGATTATCCAACTGTTCAACACTGATAATAATCAGAAATGTTTCTCGAGCAGTAAATCATCATATTATTCTGATTTCTGAAGATCATGTGACACTGAAGACTGGAGGAATGATGCTGGAAATACAGCGGAGCATCACAGAAATACATTACACTTTAACACAGATTCACACAGAAAACAGATGATTTAAATTGTAAAAATATGTTCCAGTTTTACTGCTTTTGCTGTACTTTGGATTAAATAACTGCAGGCTAGGTGAACAGAATTCTTTAAAATCTTGCGGTTCAGAAAGGTTTGACTGCTAGTGTATATGACGGTGAAGTGGCCTTTTTTACTCTCGTCACGTGTAATAACTGAGGGCTTCTTCTACTGTACAGGTCTAAGATCTGCTGTCATGTCCTTCTCTAACCGTCTCTCTGAAGGGACTGCAGCTTCTTCAGTCACTCTCTCTCTCTCTCTCTCTCTCTCTCTCTAAGGACAGTGGTGTTGTTGGTGTGTGTGATGCATTATGTTTGTCGGTGGTTTCTCTCGACTGTTCGCTTCTAGAAGCACATTCCACGCAGAACAGAGGTTTGTATCAAAAGCATGAACCTCAAATTACCTGCTGTGTGAGCTATAGACCTCTGCTGCTGTGTGTGTGTGTGTGTGTCATATCGGGACACAACTCTGTATAATGACATGGGTATGACACAGGTATTACAAGGAGAGGGTGACTTATGAGGACATAAGCCATGTCCCCATTTCTCAAAACACTTATAAATCATACAGAATGAGTTTTTTTGAGAAAGTAAAAATGCACAAAGTTTCCTGTGAGGGTTAGGGTTAGGTGTAGGGTTGGTGAAGGGACATAGAATATACAGTTTCTACAGAATAAAAACCATTACACCTATGGGATGAACACACTTTACACAGAAACAAACGTGTGTGTGAGAGAGAGAGAGAGAGAGAGAGAGAGTGTGTGTGTGTGTGTGTGAGAGAGAGAGAGAGAGACTGTGTGCAACAATGCTTAGCACTGAGATATTTCAAACAAATGTAGTCTTGATATGAATATAGTTCACAGAAAAAGAGAGATATCTGCACTAAATCTACGTATATGAATAAAGTATATTTGATCACATCGTATTTCAGACTAGAAATAAGAATATATTTAAGTAGTGATTGCATTAGTTATCATTAGTTTCGATGTGTAGTTGATTTGCACTATAGCCTATTTTACGCATTGGTTATATTTTTTTCCTGCACAAAAATATTTTAAAAAGGATATAAAAAGTCAAATAAATTGCATTAAAAAAATATTATTTGTGTAAAGTGGGAACACCAGAGTAGGCTTTTATCAGTGTGCCTGATGGGATTCGGGAGAAGCATTTTAGTGTACACTAGTGAGTGAAGTGGCTTCTTTAGGGAGCCTAGTGAGGGATCTGTGTCTGAATACTGAAAATGTATTCTTTGGAACGTTAGATGCACCAAAAACAAATAACATATGGAATGCTGCTGTTGGGTAATATAGAACATTTAAAACAAAACCAAAAAAAAGTAGAATAAATAAAAATGAGTATAGATGTTGTGTGAGTTGTAGCGGTTTAGAGCACTGTGTATTTTAGATGGGGGGGGTGTACTGTACATATAGATATAGATGTAGATGTTTGTGATGTCACTGTCCACAGACAGAGAGAAAGGGCTCTTCTTCTTCTTCTTCTTCTTGGGAGGGCAGGCGGTTTGGGGTTGTATGCCTTTAGTATTGATATGCTTTTTTCGGTCTTGTTTCTATTTGTTACAAGTGTTTAAACAAAAAAAAGGGAACTTCCTTCTCAAGATTGTGTCTTGAAGTTTCTCACGACTCTCTCCTCTGCTGTCTGAGCACTTCCATCTTTCTTTAGTTGCATTGCTCTTCTCGTCTGCAGCGGCGGGACATCCATAACGTCACGAATGTACGGTGCTGTCGCTCACACACATGTGAAATCAATGATGTCATCGCGGGGGGGTCGATGTGCTACTTCTGAATTATGGGTTATGTACCGTACACACAGTACAAACGACTCAAGCCTTAAGACATAAAAATGTATAGAAATGATAGAAGCTATATTAGAGAACGCTGGTCTGCTGAAGAGTCATTCCACTGATTGTCTCAGGTGTTACACACACACACACACACACACACACACACACTCATCCTGCCAGGTTTATGTCTGTTTTAGGTCTGTTTTTACATCCAATCAGAAATGGACATGTCTATGCTGTTACTTTTTAAGAATTGGGGTACTTTGATGTTGACTGCTAAATATGTGGTTAAAAGAAAATAAGAAATGAACTTAAAATTAAATTAAATTTAAAAAAAGAAAATGTAGAGGGTGCGTTTCTGTTCACTGTCTGAAAATACATATTCATATTCAATTAAAGTAATGCATGTCCAGAAATACGTTTCCTGGATTCGGCCGTTATCAGGGTATCTTCTGTCCATTATAAATCTATTTTCAATAAAAAAAGCTGAAAACGAAAGACTCAAGAGGTTTCAAGTGAGAGAACATGAATTCAATAAAGAGAAATTCAAAAAGGTCTAGTTTATTCTTTATTCCATTTAGTTTAACAAACAGAAATTAGTCATTTTGTCATTTGGGGTTTACAAATAGGTTTATGGCTTCAATATTTGATTCGCACTTGTGGGCAGAGCTGAAACGCTGCTTTCATCTGATTGGTCGAATCGCTCCGCCTTCAGCACGGCTCTTTCACTCTTTAAGGCAGAATAAGAGTCTTATAGGAGTAATGTCTGAAACCACCGCTCACTGTGAATTAGAATCATATCTGAAGCAGATGTGGCTGGGCACATAATTCGTGCTGCTGAGACCTGCAAGTGACCCCTTTAAAATATTTCTAGTTTATAGTATTTTATGAATATTGTCCCACTGTAAATACAGTGCAAATAATTCTGTCTCCTTGGATAAAAGTGAAGTGGAAATAAAAATCAATAATAGACTGAACAGTTCCATGATAATATGTCTAATATTTATTACTCTTGTCTTTAAAGTCTACAGGCACTAGGTAGGTGGGTGTGACATTAATAAATATTTGTGAAAGTTAATGTAGTTAAATTTATGAAATAAATTAGTAATATTAGTTTTATTACATACCAAATTGAATGATGTTTCTCTTCTTAGTCTTCTTTGTTGGGCTTGAGAAAGCCAACATATATTTGAACATTATTATTATTTATTATGAGAGTAATTGACAGAGACTAAAACTTTTAATATTTCACCAAATTCAGCTCAGATCTTCAGACTCGTCTGACTCGTTGCTGTATAACTGGTCAGACTTACCTTCTCAAAAAATCCCCTTGACTTTTGTTATCTGAGCAATGAAGGCCTTAACAATTATAGGTCCAATTTTTCGTGCATTTCTTAAGCTTTGATTGTGTTTACAATGTGCAATATAACATTTGTTTATGTTTCGTGTGTAAAAAAAACAGTATTTTTCACACAATTCACCTTTCTGTATACCACTGTTTTCACTGTCATAAAAACGGGCTGATGACTTCCTTGTTCTATAAACCCCTCCTTCAGAAAAACGTGAAGAGTTCTGATTGGTTCTGACAACGGTTCCTGTGTTGTGAAAGCAGAACTTCACTTGTGTTAGCATCAAGGGGCAAGGAACTCGACCGGAAGTTGAAGTCGGGTGGGGGCCGCCATCTTTTAGCAGAACTTCACTTGCGTTAGCATTCCCATTGACTCCCATTCATTTTGGCGTCACTTTGACAGCGAATAACTTTACATCTGAGGCGTTTAAAGACTCCGTTTGTCCATTATTTCTAAAGATACACGACAATGTATAAAGGGCTCCATTACCTTCTATGTTACATTATGGCCCCGTAGAAACAATTTTTGTAAAAAATAGGCTAACGATTGCGTCATAACCACTCGTCTCTCTGTCGCATTACCGTACAGACAGGAGGAGAAGCTCGCAGGCAATTAACTTAATATGGCGTACTGGCCTTACATTTTTAAATACTATACAAAATAATTAATCAGAATACTTACTCCTGCTCACTCACGACAAAGAACTCCCCGCTCAAGCTCGCCGTCTCTGCAAGATTAACGATGGCAGTTTGCACGCACAGCTACTAGAAGATTTACATATGGCAGACAGGTTGCTGACGTCGTCAAGCTTCGTTTGATTCTGCGCGTCAGAAACGAAAGTGCTAAAAAACGCTAAACATGGGTGTTGAGTTCCAATGGGGTTGCTGTGTCCATTTCTTTTATGGTCTATGGATTGGACTAGTTTTGAGAAGCAAGTGGGCAGGATTTGTTTTGAAAACCTGGCAATCCTGATCTGAATGCACGTGCTGGAGATTTATAATCACAGAATGACTTTACTGACGAGATGCACGTGAAAATCGCATTCGTTTCTTTTGCACAGCCCTAACATCTAGTTAACAAAGCTATACAGCGTTGCCCTTTGTGTAATAAGTTGCAGAAACTGTTAAACAAACCAACTTAAATAATAAAATACAATTACCTTTTGTGGTCAAACAAAGGTGATTGGACTCAGAGATGAAAATAACCGCGTTTCGACGACATGGTGACAAACACACTCTACAAACGCAACTCTTCCATGTTCTCCATGTGAGCACAACAAGACCACGTCATTACTGAAGGAACTAGAGGGATGTAGTCCAAACTGGTCGTTCGATGTAGGCAAATTCTGTTAAATAAAATATCTCGCTTGGAATTGAACTTTGAGCTTTAGAATTTTACAGATATTATTTATACTCCAACAACAACATTACACACTAACTAAAGTTTAAAACATGGGATCACGAAGAACGGGACTTTTAATGTCTTCTGCGTGAGGTAATTGAGTTGTTCGCTGTGTGTGAGTGTGTATACGGATGCACCGCAGGTCTATCAGTGGTAAACTCGGTGTACGGTGAATTCCCGCGACAAGTCAGTAGTCTTATTTTTGGACAGGACCGCACGCCATAATAAACAATCCGCACCCGACCGATGTTTCCAACTAACCCGCCCGCAACTCCGACCGCAAAAAAAGAAAAGAAAAAGAAAATATTGTACCAGACCCGCTTCCTGACCCGCATTTTTTACAAGTAGTAAATGCGTCGCCCCTTTATATTAATTTAATTACTTAAATAGGCTATAGCCTTCCCCAGCCGGCACATGACCGACCTTCAACGTTGAAATATGGTTGAAATAAGGTCAGTTGTGGTTTCAACGTTGAAACAACGTTGATTCAACGTTTAAAGCTGAATGGTTGAAAAACATCCAGCACATGACCAACTTTCAATGTTGAAATATGGTTGAAATAAGGTCAGTTGTGGTTTCAACGTTGAAACAACGTTGATTCAACGTTTAAAGCTGAATGGTTGAAAAACATCCAGCACATGACCAACTTTCAATGTTGAAATATGGTTGAAATAAGGTCAGTTGTGGTTTCAACGTTGAAACAACGTTGATTCAACGTTTAAAGATGAACTGTTGAAAAACTTCCAGCACATGACCAACTTTCAACATTGAAATATTGCTGAAATAAGGTCAGTTGTTTTAATGAAACAACGTTAAAAATGTTTAATGCTAAATGGTAGAAAAAGGTTAACAAGCTTTTAAATTATTTATATTAAATTATTTAAATTAATTATTTTAATAGCATTTTAAAATATTTTAGTCATGATACCTATTCTAAAATCTAAAGGTATATGTTAAATATTATCATCATTAACAACAATAAAACTATATACATTTCACTGCCTTATCACACTGAAACAACTCCCATTGGTAGTTTTATTTTATTACTTCTATCATGATTGGTTAATCTGGCTGTCATTCAGGAAACTGGACAATGAATCGGTTCGCGCCTTTCTACATTTAAAAATATGACCGTTGTTGTCGTCTTTCTGTGAATGAGGCGGCTAACTGTGAGCTGCTGCTCGTTATAACTGACTGCTCTATCGGTCCCGAATTATTTCATATTTGCCTGTACATTTTTTATTTATTTTGAGCGAATTTGAGTCGTGACATGTCAATGGAGAACAAAAACTGTGAACACAAGAAGGGTCAGGTGTTCTGCGAGGTCCTGAAAACATCCTGGCAAAATGAGGTAAGAAAATCGCTAACTTTATCTTTATTATCTTTTGAAAATAGTAAAGTATTACCAGAGTTTACAAATGGGTAGTTTAAAGAACATGTAACCTGCAGATAAATAAATACCCGTGTGTCTATTTTTGCATTGCTTTATCACAGCTGATCAAGTTAGGTGCTCACCTAATGTGTTGCTGGTAAGAGAGATTTAGAGATGGTTTAGAAATTTTCCCATATTTTCCTGATATGAATCCCATGCATTAGGTGTGTTATATATGTTTGTATTCTTATAATAGTTTCAAAGTGTTTTCTGCAACATATAAGTGCAAATGTCGGTATTTAAATAATATAATTTTGATGAATTAATGAAAATGGATAAATAAATAAAGGATTGTTTAAAGCCATGGTTCTCAAAGTGTCAGGCCCCCTCTAGTTGTTATGCAGGTGAATCACTAAACTAAACTAATTAATGTTAATACATTTTAACTTAATCTTTGAGTAAGTGTTTTTTTTTTTGCACATTTAAGTATGTTAGAGTTAAAGTACAGTATTGTAACTTTTGTTACATAATTACATTTAAAATTACATTTTAATTTAAACTTTTTTTTTATTTACCTGTGTATGTAAGCACAGTTGTAGTGTTAATGTTCAAACATGGTGAAGTGTCTGACAATTAATTTTCTTATTAGAATAAAACTGCCTCATTTTTTTAACTGTAGACCTGTAGCTGAATAGTTTGGTCTACTACGCTGCTGAAATGTAATGTTGGTCATTATGGTGCAACTTAATATTTAATAACAAATATTTTCTGAAGTGGTACTTGGTATAAAACGTTTGAGAACCAGTGGTTTAAAGAAATGGTATAATATGAAATCCTGCTTTTTAAAAACTTTTCAGTAAACCATTTCTTCTTTCCCCTTGTAGAGTCATCGAGGATCCAGCTTGTTCTTGAAACATTGGTAAGAAATTGTTCATCTGCTACATTGCACTGTCACTTCTGCTAGAGATGCTTTGACCTTTTGTGATAGGTTTTGATTGTACTTAGTTTATTAAAAATTTACTGAATTAGATTTTATTTGTTTTACTACACTGTATTACTAGTGTTTTGATTAAAACAGTGTAACTGGGGGCTCTGAAAACACTGCTTGTGAATAATTTGTTAATATTGTAAATTTTCATCTGAATACATTTAATAAGTGTTTAATGAATAGTGTTGTCCACTTTGTTTCCAACCTCACTGTTGTTGAACTGTAAAGTGAAAATATTGTGTGATTTATTTTGCATTCAGTTTTCAGTTAAATATATTTCACAATATCAAAGTTATTGTGAAACATTGTGGACATACCTAAACAAACTGGTTAAATCTTATGTTCCCTCCAGAAGTTTGTGCTCTGCAAGTGAACGACGCCTTGTGGTGCCATCCCAAAGAAGTTCACAATCACTCTCACTGACCTTTTCCTGGACTGTGTCCAGCTGGTGGAATCACCTCCCAATCTCAATCCGAACTGCTGAGTCTTTACTCTTTTTCAAGAAACATTTTAAGACTCATCTTTTTCACCGGAACTTAACCAACTAATGCTAGCACTTCTTGTCTTTCATATTAAAAAAAAAAAAAACCTGTCTTACGTTCTGTACTAGACTAACTGAGAATTGTCATGGCACTTGTATGCTGTTGTTGTTCGCTTGTACACCTGACTGCTTCTGTTCTTCTCATTCGTAAGTCGCTTTGGATAAAAGCGTCTGTTAAATGATGAAATGTAAATGTTTATACAGGACGGTACAGAAAGTGCACAAGTGGGAGAGAGTGGAGGGGACGGCGTCAGAAAGGACCTAGCACTGGGACACTTTCAAGGAACACCCGAAGCACAACCACACTGTATACACTAAGGCTGCTGGTTCTAACATTTTAGAGTGCCCTGCAGTAGAAATCTCATTCTGCATTCCCCACGGTAAAGAAGACACAGTCCGGGGGGGTTCCCATTAGAAATCAACTGGTGGAAGGTTCCCTTCTCGAACTGTTCAACACATTTTCACGGCACAGATGTGCACAACTTGAAATGAGACACATTACTAAAACATGTTTTTGACAGAAACTGTAGGTTTCCACCAAAATAAAAGATCCACTGGTTTCAGTCATAAAGGTACAAGGGTTTGTCTTGTAAGTGCTGATGAAAATATGCATTTTTGTGCCGAATTATTTTACAAAAACCTTTAAATATTATTGTATTTGGATTGTTCTACTACATGTTTTTAGCATTACCTCCATGCATACTCTGCATAATAAAGTGTGGGATTATTTTCATCTGTTTTATACAGTATGTTTCCAAAATTTAACTGCTGTTTGACAATTTTGAGCATGTGGTAGTTTATTGAAGTTGTTTGTAAAGCCATTGCTGCCAGTCATTAGATTTTTAGCCTTGCATGTACCGTGTTGATCTAAATGCCAACTAGGATCTAGGTGTATTTACACACGGTGCAAGGTACGACGGGGAAACAACGTCGTGTTATCAACGCTGATTAACTTTTCAAAATCAACACCTCATTCAGCTTTCCTCCCAGGGCTGCAGCACGACCCTAATTCACCCATAATGCAGGTAAGACGGTGAAACAGCGTCGCGATTTCAACGGTGAATCCACGTCGTGATTTCAACGTTGATCCAATTTGCAAAATCGAAAGGTTTTTCAACGTTGATTCAACCATGGTACCTGACGTTGAATCAACGTTGAAATGCCGGCTGGGTCAGGATAATAAGCATTATGACCGCACACATAAAGCTTGCCACAAAGAACCTGTTAAAGTAAGGAGGATTATGAATGTGTTTAAATTATCAAGGAGACATTTAATTGTTTAAACTGGTGTTTCTCTGTCGCTAAGACGAAGTTGACCGTGAGGACTCGCCGTGAACACCAGAGAGAAATGCTTCTTTCATATGGATTATATATTCAGATAGTAGCCTATTTATTTTGGTTTGAATATTATCTTTTAGACATTTCAAGCTCTCTGTAATAAATTTCCTATATTTCTCTTTAAACCCACCGACTAAAAGATTAAGACACTGCCTGACCCAAAATATCACCCAAAGTTTCTACAGCTTTTTTCTTAGCTATTTCAGAATCTGTTAAAGTTACTGGTGCTAGCTTGTTCCTGCAGTCAGAGTGATATGAATGTGTGCGATGTACGGCATGATAAATGCTCGTCACTTCTGCCCAAACTTTGTCAGCCTGTGGGTCATTTGGTTTATTGAAAAAACGATTCCAATGATTTGCATTTTTCTTGATGATGTGCTTTTTTGAGGTACTCACATGCACCGCTTCACGTCGTGTTCTCCTCCATGTCCCACAGAAAAAACTGCTCTGCTCTGCCATCTACAGGTCTTAACCAAGAGTATGTAGTGGTCCATTCACTAAAAGAGCATCTTCTCTTTTTCGTGGCCACGGCTGCTTAACCTGAGCGAACAGCGCATGCGCTCTCTAATTTGAGATTGTTGACATGTTGCGGTTCGTGCACCACTCAACAGTTTGATTGACGTACGACTATCGCTTTTATGGCTCTCCTCTGAACTATTGGACATAAATTAACAGTACGCCTATGGACGTATCCGTGTATTTATTAGGCAGGGTCGAATGAAAAAGCAGGACAGATGCTCAATTTGCGTGAGGCGGAACAAAGGGTTAAATTGCTGTAGGTTACAACGTAAAGCGGGACAGGTGGGGCCCTCTATTCGCGCCAGTTATTCAGCCAATAAAGTGTAGGCCTATGCATTTAAAATTGTGTCTAGTACTATATAAATTACAAAGGTTTAATTGGCATCTTTATTTCACACAACCCCGACCGACTGCGACCTGAATATCATAAAAAATGTTTTTGGATGACTCGTGACCGCTGGATCAACCCGCGCATCACTGCCCCTAACCCAAACTCCCAGGTTAAAACCTTATTTTACTGTCTATGGTTAAAACTGCTCAATCTCGCACACACACACACACACACACACACACACACACACACACACACACACACACACACCCACCCCAACACCTTGCTACAGCGGTCTTTGACATTTAAAACCTCAGCTTTTGCATCTTTATAAATGATTTTGTTTGTGATGCTAGAGACCTTTAAACATTCATTTGGAGAATTTACTGTTAAATGCATTTCATAGTGAAAAATGCTTAAAACAAAACTAGTGCATACACGAACAGTAGTGTATAGTCAAACTTATTGGAAAAACTGATTGGAAACATAAGCCTGTGAAGTGCACACGAGTGACTCATCAAAATGTCTTTTATTATTGCTTAAACACGGCTTAGGTGAAATATTAGGGGTAAAAAAAAAAAAACTCAACTTGATTCGTATATGTGGTCTTTAGCGCCACCCAACGGCCACACTTTAAGACATTACCCCTAAACTTTTTATTTATATAAAATTACGTATGGTCCAAACCGCGTTCCACATTACTGCGCATCTGTCTTTTTAATATAATTATCAAATTTACCACTAAAACCACCTGTTAAACACATACTGAACAACCTTAACTTTACATATACACCATAAAAGTAGTTACTCTAAACACAGATCACACTGACTGCACAAACACAATCCTGGGCTGCATTTCCTAAAGCATCACAAGCCTGAACGGATCATCTCAATGGGTTACAATGCTTTTGGGAAACGCAGCTCTGGATCACAAACACTCAAACATGAAAGACAGAGGCAGACACAAGAGAAGAACCAACAGCATTTTCATATAAAATGTTTTTAATTCCATTTTTCTGTATAAAACAGCTTCACAGCTCTGGCCAATTCAACAAACAATTCTGCACTCACCGCAGGAAAGAGCAGACACTTCCTGTTCGTCTCGCTCTAAAACACCTGACATTTGGATTGAAGGGGCGGGGCTTATTTACCATTCTAGTTTTGGCGATAGAACATTAACGCAAAACTCTAACAAATCACTTGTGGTTAGCTAGCTAGTACAACATTAATATTAACTTAAAAAAAAAAAAAAGAAACGAACGCATGAATGAACGAACAAGCCGATCTGGTCACATCCCAAACGCGAGTCCTTGAGTCCATGTCCACAGCGAGCCCAGCAGGAACTACACGGTCTTCTGCTGGCCCTTCTTACCGATCAGGGACTTGTGGATGTGAGGAATCACACCTGCAAGAAGACCACAAACACACAAGCGCTTCACATCCACATCCGTCAACACAACAGTGTTTACAGCGAGCACAAAGACATTAATCTCCAACACACCTCCGCCAGCGATGGTGGCCTTGATGAGGGAGTCCAGCTCCTCGTCTCCACGGATGGCCAGCTGTAGATGACGAGGAGTGATACGCTTCACCTTCAGATCTTTTGAAGCATTTCCTGCCAACTCCAAAACCTAGTCAAAGCAAAAATTACTCAGACACCAGATATAATGCATTTTACTAGTGCAGGGCACTAGTGTAGTCTTACTTCAGCTGTGAGATACTCGAGGATGGCTGCGCTGTAGACTGCTGCGGTCGCTCCCACACGACCATGGCTTGTAGTGCGGGTCTTCAAGTGCCTGTGGATACGGCCCACTGGGAACTACAGATTTAGACATGCATTCCCTTAGACAGCATCACCTGACATCAATTATTAGACTTCAACAAAAAATAAAACTGACTGAAGGACATTTAAACAATCATGAAAACAGACGCTCACCTGAAGTCCGGCCCTTTGTGAGCGAGACACTGCTTTTGCCTTGGCCTTGCCACTGTCTTTACCTGCCTTTCCTCCTGCCTACAAACACCGATCAAATGCAAACACACACACTTCAGTGCACCAAGCATATTAGGAGCAGACACTTATGCTCATTTTTATTTGCATCAGCATACATTTAAAGTATGCTGAATTATATTAATGCATTAAAGATTAAAAAATAAATTCAATCTTTAAGATTTAAAGTAGAAAATGCAGCAATATAAAGATTCAGTATTACAAAAATCTTAGTTATTTCCAACTGCAAAAAAAAAAAAATTCTAGAATGTGACTTTCCATAAGTAACAACATAAAAATTACATAATTATCTACAATCATAGAATGTAACTTTATTAAATGCATTTTAATTTAGTACATACATTTAATTTTGATACAATTACAACATATCGTCCCCTTGGAATTATAAGGTTCTATCTGCATTCCGAGATATAGAGCATTAAAGTTTTTGCATTCCATTTGACTGTGTAGATAGAACCTTATTATTAAATAAAAATTCCATAATGTATAGAACACAAAAAAAAAAAAAAAGTAAATAAGTTGTCACAGAATAACAATATGGGAATAACTCAATTTTTACAAAAATGTCAGATAGAACCTTATAATTCCAAAGGTGACGATATGGCGTTTCATTAAGTTAAAAAAAAAGAAAAGAGATGTAATATCTTATGATTTCGCGAAATGTAATATTGCAAACCATTACATCATTTATACAGTATATTTACAGCAAACTTTTACGATTACGGTTTTACGTGTTAATTACAGGTATATTTAAGTCAAGTCAACTTTATTTATATAACGTTAGCCCTTTATAGAAAACAGATTGCGTCAAAGCAACTGAACAGCATTAATTATGAAAACAGGGTGTCAATAACGCAAAATGACAGTTTAGAAACTCCTCCACTTCTCTTGGAAGAGAGAGAATGATTAAAAACATCCATCAGGAACAGATCCACATGAAGTAACGAGTCGGTTAACGCGGGAATCTCCCGCTCTTATGACTGCCACGCGAGACTAACGACATACTTCATCCGTTTCTGACATTAACCTGCACAGACTACACAAACACAGCGCGGTTCTCGTGAGTCGGTGTTTCTGAAGAACTGTGGAGAGAATAAAGTGGATCTGAACTGATCCGCTGACGGACAGAGCTTAGCTTAGCTTTCCTGCTCGAAGAAATCTCACAACAACTGCGACGTATATCAACAAAACCAGTGTAATAAACACGGAAGATGGCTAATCGTTTAAATTAGAACAATAGACGTCGAGATTAAATAAATATATATTACAAAAAGGCTGTTAGCAGCACGAGCTAGCAGCGCGAAATCGAAGCAGCGTTAGCACGAAGCTAGCGGAGAATCTCTAGAAAGACGACAAAAACGCGGTAAAAGAAAACAAAAGGCATTTACAGTTATATAAAACAAATTTACGATTTAATACTGAAGAACTACATACCATTTCTGCAAATTATCACTTTGAATGGGATCTGGGGAGGTCTGTGTGAAATCTTTGACTCGAGGAACAATAAACCCGTTCAACAGAGAACGCTTTAGGCGAACCGACGCTGGAACCAGCCAATCAGAACAAGCGATGTTGATTCGAATTTCAGGAAGGCCAATGAGATTTCAGCAGGGATGTGCTTCTACCATCCCCCATCGAAGAATGATAACACAGAGGCGTGGCTTGAGTCGAATTTAACGAAAACATTCACCTCTGTTTAAAAGTCACAAATGACCTGACAAATATTTACTATATATATATATATATATATATATATATATATATATATATATATATATATATATATATATATATATATATATATAATTACTTAAGAAAAAAATAAATACAAATTCTAATCAAACCCTTTTCGAGGCGAAATCAGGTGATCTTTTAATAAAAATACATTGTTTAAATTACTTTAAATTATTATTTCATGTTAAAATATTAAAACGAGGGAGTTTTAACATTTTCGTTTATACAGCTTGGTGAAGTCATTGATTAATACACATTTATTTACACTAAGAGGATCGAAAAGTTTTTTTATGTAGGCATAAAGGACAAACTCTGAGAAAACATAAACGCGATTGTATATTTTCATTAAAACATATAATGCAAAAAAAAAAAAAAAAATCATGAAATAAAAAACAAAACACACAGTAAATAACAAATAACTGTCTTCATACTGCCACTGTACCAACAGGCCAGAACAAATGATTAAATATTATCTGTTAAACATTAAAACAAATTCCTTGCATGTGCAAACACAATTAACAATAAAGCTCTTTCTGACATTTGACTTATTTATTATTATGAAAAAAATAAATGGTATGTAGGGGGTATGTATGTGTTATTTGCCTTGGGAATATTGTGTAGTCTCACATCTTCATTTGGCTATACATTTTCTCTGAATTGTGTCAGATTTTGTGTGTGTATTATTATTATTATTAATTAATTAATTTATTTATTTTGAAACTAAATGTAATAAAATGTTTTTTTTCGACATTGCATGCATTCCTATGGCAGGTCAAATTGGTAAGCCAAAAGGTAAGGATTTCTTACTGTTTTTACACCCACATAAAGTCATCCGATCCACAAAAAAAATATATTAAAAAATAAATAAATAATTGTATGTGTGTTTGTGTTGTGTGTGTGTGTGTGGGGGGGGGAGGGGGGGGGGGCAAAATATGTGACAAAATAAAATAAAATAAAAAATGCCGTTTTTTTTTTTGTTTTTTTTTTAATTCTATACCATGGTCAGGTAAAAATTACTCATGAGGGAAGAATTTGTAAAATAGATAAGTAAATGAAATTCCAGCTACATAAGTCCTCGAATCTACTAAATATTGTGTCTGTGTGTTGTGTGTTTCGTGAACACATGATAGGTAAAAATTTATAGCCTGAATGCACTGTAAGTCGCTTTGGATAAAAGCGTCTGCTAAATGCATAAATTTAATTTAATTTTAAATTCAAGCCTCTCAGAAGAACTCTCAATGGTTTTGTGTTTCAGGGTCACATAAGTTAATGGCTATAAAGCGGTAAAAAAAAAAAAAAAAAAAAAACTGTGTGCTGCTGGAAAGACTGTGCTTGTGATAGTAAATAGCTAGCTAAAGTGCTTGTGATAGTATGTTATCGACTCCACTGTACCAAAGAGTACGGGCCAATAGGAGAAGCGAATACATGACTGACACGCCAATCGCCCAATCACAAGATGTTCCTAAGGCGGTGACGTTCCAGAGCTACGTCCCATAGGTATGGAGCCAAAAGAGTCTCAATAAAGATAAATGCACACATTACATTCACATATGCATACACAGGATTCATACATGCACACACATGATTCATAAATACACACACAGGATACACAAATGTCCACAAAATTTACAAATGCACACACAAAATTTAAAAAGCACAGAAGATTCAGAAATGCATACAAAATACAGAAATGCACACAAAATTCAGAAATACACACACAATTCAGAAATGCAAACAACATTTACAAATGCACTCAAGATTCACAAATCCATTCATAGGACGCTCACTGGTCACAAGGAGGGATATGACGAAGCGCGGGTGGGAAAAAAAAGGAGCTGAGGTGAAGATGGCGGATTTGGACAGCAGGAGCGAGTGCGGCGGCGGAGGAAGCAGGTTCCACGGGTTCCAGAGGGACCAAGACACCCAAAAGCTGGCGTCAAAGTGACTCGACATCCAAAACAAGCGCTTCTATCTGGACGTCAAGCAGAACTCGAAAGGCAGGTTCGTCAAGATCACCGAGCTCGGAGTTGTGGGCTCCAAGAGCCGCCTGACGCTCTCTCTGTCGGTCGCGGCGATAGATAGCGTAGTCCTCCGCGGGAGAGGACGGCGGGCCTAGACGGGCCTTAAAGAGCGAGTACCTCGTGAGGGAGAACCGTAAATACTGCCTCGATCTGAAGTAGTGATGTGTCGTTCTTGAACGATTCGTGCATTTTGAACGAATCTTTAATGTGACTCTGGGGGACGAGTTGTCTCGGGGAATGATTCGTTAAGTCGCGCATGCGCATTATTCTATAGGTTCTGTTCTAGTAGAAGTAATTCACCTGTTAGTCAGTGCAGTCTTGAGCCGGAAAGAGAATTGATTAGATCATAGTTCGGGTCCATCGGGTTTTTGACTTGTTCCTTAATCACGTGACAGCCCAATACGCTAAACCCAATGCAATATGAGCCGGAAAGAGAATTGATTAGTTCATCTCATGAGTCTTCGGGTCGAGTCATTCCTTAATCACGTGACAGACCCAAACGCTAAAACCACTGATCTATAATATAGAACTGGATTGCTCATGACGTCATTAAAGTGAAGCCGCAGCGCCGCCATATTGGTAATCCCTAGTGTGCGAAAAAGTTCCAGCGCTCTTTGTCAGACACGTGGTTTTGTTGTGTGTGACGTCACCGCGGCGCCGTTTTTGAGGTATCGCTATTGACTGAAACAACCACGACTACAAGAATAGAAGTAAATAATAGAATAAATAACTAATATAACTACTTAGATAACTATCTAGATAATAAGTAAATATAAGTAAATATAACTCGCAAACCTGGAGAAGCAAAAGAAGATTGAGAAAAGGGCATACCGAGATAAACTCAATAAAGATGCCAGGGACCGTTATTTGGAGAAATTGTCATCCATTCATAACAGATCCATATGAGCTGACTGCATTAAGTTGGAGGGCTGACCCCGCATTGCTACCTTCATCCTCATACTTAGACATTGTTAATTATCTTGTTTATGGTATAGTGTTGTCAAAAGACCCGGTACTTCGGTACCAAGTCGGTACTAAAAAAAATGTAAATGTGACGGTACCAGGTTTCTTTAAGTACCGGTAGTACCGAGGTCCCGTTCAAACCCGGCTCAACGCTATGATTTCTGCAAAGCAGAAAACGAGTATGGAATCTCAAAATCCAGTCATGAAAATGAAACTTACATTTTAAAATGGACAGTCATGGAATTTGTCAAAGTTAGCATTAATTAATCAAATCAAATCTCCATATGGACCAGTATCTGTAAATGTTAAGCTACAAAAGTTGTTTGAAATATGAATCCTGACTGACTTGTCTGACTTGTCGCGGGAATTCACCGTACACCGAGTTTACCACTGATAGACCTGCGGTGCATCAGTATACAGACTCACACACAGCGAACAACTCAATTACCTCACGCAGAAGACATTAAAGGTCCCGTTCTTCGTGATCCCATGTTTTAAACTTTAGTTAGTGTGTAATGTTGTTGTTGGAGTATAAATAATATCTGTAAAATTCTAAAGCTCAAAGTTCAATGCCAAGCGAGATATTTTATTTAACAGAATTTGCCTACATCGAACGACCAGTTTGGATTACATCCCTCTAGTTCCTTCAGTAATGACGTGGTCTTGTTGTGCTCACATGGAGAACATGGAAGAGTTGCGTTTGTAGAGTGTGTTTGTCGCCATGTCGTCGAAACGCGGTTATTTTCATCTCTGAGTCCAATCACCTTTGTTTGACCACAAAAAGTAAGTGTATTTTATTATTTAAGTTGGTTTGTTTAACAGTTTCTGTAACTTATTACACAAAGGGCAACGCTGTATAGCTTTGTTAACTACATGTTAGGGCTGTGCAAAAAAACGAATGCAATTTTCACACGCTTCTCGTCAGTAAAGGCGTTCTGTGATTATAAATCTCCAGCACGTGTGTTCAGATCAGGATTGCCAGGTTTTTAAAACAAATCCTGCCCACTTGCTTCTTAAAACTAGTCCAATCCATAGACCATAAAAGAAATGGACACTGCGACCCCATTGGAACTCAATTGAGACAAGTGAAGCCCATTTTTAGCGTTTTTTAGCACTTCCATTTCTGGCGCGCAGACTCAAACGAAGCTTGATGACGTCAGCAACCTGTCTGACAGATGTAAATCTTCTAGTAGCTGTGCGTGCAAACTGCCATCGTTAATCTTGCAGAGACGGCGAGCTTGAGCGGGGAGTTCTTTGGCGTGAGTGAGCAGGAGTAAGTATTCTGATTAATTATTTTGTATAGTATTGTCTCTTGTCTGTACGGTAATGCGACAGAGAGACGAGTGGTTATGACGCAATCGTTAGCCTATTTTTTACAAAAACTGTTTCTACGGGGCCATAATGTAACATAGAAGGTAATGGAGCCCTTTATACATTGTCGTGTATCTTTAGAAACAAATAATGGACAAACGGAGTCTTTAAACGCCTCAGATGTAAAGTTATTCAAAGTGACGCCAAAATGAATGGGAGTCAATGGGGATGCTAAGGCAAGTGAAGTTCTGCTAAAAGATGGCAGCCCCCACCCTACTTCAACTTTGAACTAAATAATTCTCTTTCCGGCTAAAGACCGCGTAGGTTTTGCGTATGGGTCTGTCACGTGATTAAGGAATGACTTCTTGTCAGATAAGAAGTGAGAGCTAATCACAGACTGAAGACCCAGGTAAAGAATGAATATGTTTTTCTGTATCTTATAGCATTTTTGTTTTGTATTTTTTTGTAGTGTGATCAACGTTTGCGTAAGTACTAGATGTGTTGGGGAGGTAGCACTTAATATTTTAATAACATTTTGCTAAAATGAACGAAATGACTCGAACAAAAAGATTCGTTCATTTTGCTGAACGAGACTCAAAAGTCCGAGTCGGTAAAATGATCCGAACTTTCCATCACTAATCTGAAGGCGTACCAGCGCGGGAGATTCCTGCGGATCCGGCAGACCGTTAACCGTGGAGGAGGAGGAGTTCAATCCGGGTTCAATCCGTTCTTCCCGCTCAGGGTCTCATCGAGTTCCGCGACGCGCTAGCGAAGCTAATCGACGACTGCGGCGGAGACGAGGAGGACCTGAGCGGCGGAGGACACGCGGAGTTACCCGAGGGCTCGTCCGTAGCCGTGGACTCCAAGCGGTTCTTCTTTGACGTGGGCTCCAACAAGTACGGCGTGTTTCTGCGCGTGAGCGAGGTGAAGCCCAGCTACAGAAACTCTATCACCATCCCCTTCAAAGCGTGGAGCAAATACGGCGGAGCGTTCTGTCACTACACCGAGGAGATGAAGGAGATCCGGGAGCGGCACAGAGAGAACGCGCTCGAGCGGAGAACCGGAGAAGAGTCTGAGAGCGACGATCTGGACAACGACTGACCGCCGGAAGAGTCTCGTCGCTGGGGAGAGCCGCGCTCTGGAGACGGACGCGTGGAACAAGAAGATGTTCGACCGAGAAACACTGTAAGCAGATCCTGTGTAAAGCAGTAGAGACGATGTTTGATAGATACACGGATTCTCCCGCTGGATGCTCTCTGTAGGTCTCGTCGTTTTGAAAGTTTGCTCCTTTATAAAGAAAGAAAACAAATACCCTTCTTTCACACAGAGTCTGAGGGATGTTACAATGTTAGTGTGTCGAGAAGAACTGAGGATTGTCTCTACTTTAGGTGTTTTGAGCTGTTGTGAGAGCAAACCAGCATCATCTGAGCTGTGTGTGTGTGTGCGTGTGTGTGAACATGTATATAGAGCTCAGATCAAACAGGTTTTGGACACACAGCACAATACAGTTCAAGCAACATGTTAACATGGTGCTATAAAGTCAGGATCGAGCAGATTATCCTGATTGTATGAACTGAATTGGGAATTAGTAGATTAAGAGCTTTGGGGATGTGACTGGAAACAACACCCAGCTCGGTTTAAATAGATTAATTAAAATCAAAATACAGAAATATAAACATAGAAATATATTTATATTCAGAATCAGTTATAAATTATAAATAAATCCTGACTGTTTCTGGTTGGTGTCTGTTCTGTGTGATGTGATAAAGGCAGTGTGCACTGCTCTATCCTCCACACACTTCCTTTAATAAAGAGATTTTCTTTGCTGAGGACCTGCGTTTGTTTTACTCTTTCCTGACCGCTCAGCGTTTGTTAACAAGAAAGTGATTCTTCTCCTACTGATGACTTCTTCTGTGCTGCAGGGACACAGATATCATTCTAATCTCTAGTGATAAATGCATTGAGGAGGTGCCCTAGAAAGTCCAAATAAAAAGCATCTGAATTGATGCATACTAAGGGCACTGCTCCTTCACAGACTGCTCACTTCACAGATCCACCATCAGAATTGCACCATTATAAACATAAATTATTAAGAATCTCCTACACTGCTTTACAAAAGTAATCAGGAAATAAGAACATTTTTAACATCCGAGTCTGTATCTAATAATGAGAACAGTTCTGTTTAAACACCGCTTTGGATTTGGAGAAATGTAACATCGCATCCTTTGCTTATCGACGGATCCTCTGAAGTGAATGGGTGCCGTCAGAATGAAGGTGTATTTCTTACAAACACCCAGCTTTTAACTGAAGATCTAGAGTGCTGTGCATTGTTGTGACGTGTTTATCAGCTCTCATTCTGACGGCACCCATTCAACTCCAATAGTGAGCGAGTGATGCTACATTTTTTGCTAAAATCTGTTCTGATAAAGAACAAACTCATCTACATTTGTGTGTAACATCAGGTGCCTTCTACTGTATATATTTAACACTTTTAGAAAAGTATCGGGGAAAGGTGGTTGTTAAATTATAGAGTTATAAATCCAATTTTTGGACTTGGAATATTAAGTTGGAATATTATATCAGTTAACTTTTTTTTAAAGTGGATTATACTTTATTTTAAGGTGTCCTTGTTGCAGTGTAATTATACATTACTGAGTGGATAGGATTTAAGTTTGGCTTAGGGTTACTTTTATGCATAATTTATTGTTATTATAATAGTAAATAACAAGGACACCTTAAATAAAGTGTTACTGTAATTTTAAGTCCAAATTATAAAACTTTAATTGTTGCTACTATAATTTTTTATGGTAAAGTTCTTGCAAACAGGCTTTTTTACACGTCACGTCTTTTACAGTAATGATGAACAACTGTCCCTCCTCATCTTCATGTCTTGTGTAAAGTCCTATTGCACAAAGTTAAACCCTGTGACCCTCATCTGATGTGATTCACACACACACACACACACATGCTAAGCTTCACTGATGATGACAGTTCAAGGGTAGATGCAATGGCACGGCTGATTCAGGAGATTATTTCACATGCCGTCATGCTGATGCTGATGATGAAGAAGAAGATAAGCTGCAAACAGATGTCAGAGACACTGCTTCATTCAGATTGTGCTGGGAGCTAATCAAAATATTGAGAAAATCATATTTAAAGTTGTTCAAATGAAGTTCTTAGCAATGCATATTACTAATCAAACATTATGTTTTGATATGTTTCCACAATTTACAAAATAACTTCACGATTTTTGGTATAAAATAAAAATGTATAGTTGTGACCCATACAATGTATTGTTCTCTATTGCTGCTGTGCTACTCATGACTGCTTCTGTGCTCTTTTATTGTGGACTTTTTATTTATTTTTAGGATTAAGTCGGCTGATTAGTTTTTCACATTGATTCACAACAAGCCCAAACACTATAAAATACATGTTTATTTGGTAGTCATTAATGGAGTGAAATATCAACTACATATAAATCGCATTCTATCCAGAACATTTTTACATTTTAGATTTTTGCATATATTATTAAATCAATGAATAATACAGAAATTAGTCGTGCTTAGATTTTGTCAGAAAGAAGATACAATATATTAATAATAAAAAGTTCATGCATATATAAAAATACATAAAGCAAGATGCTTTGATTATTTAATCTTCACAGCTTTTATATAATATGGTTAACAAATACATTCATATATTTGAAGAAATGCAATACATATTGGATTCAGCATACGCTCTTCAAACTGTGCTGATAAAGTCTTGCTCACTTCAGACTGATCTGAGTTCAGATGAGCTTCAGCAGCAGAGGGCACGCTTGTCTCAACTTTACTGACTCTTCTCTGTGTCCCACATGACATACCATTGAAAAAATGCCCTTTTACTTTGTGCTGCCTACATTCCAGACCAGTGTGAGAGAGGTTATTTAGTCATGCAGCAGCATGAGAGTCTGACCTCTGTCTGTTCACTAAAAGCTTCAGCTGTCGAGTGCATCAAGTGTCCAACATTCACACATTTTGTTTTTTCGGTCAGATAAGATCCAGTCACGTGCACTTCTGCTTGTAGAAAATTTCACACTGTGAGCAAAGTACTCTCACTACTGATACTGACATAGAAAAGTGCATATATTACTGGTCAATTGTATTTTTCTTTTTCTTTATTTTTTTAAGAAGTCTTGTATGCTCACCAGGGCGGCATTTGTTTAATAAAAAATGCAGGAAAAATTGTGATATTACAGTATAACGTCATTTTTTTCCCCTTACTCAGCCCAAGCCTTTAAATGGTAGTGTTTCCACAAATCAATGCAGTCCTGGTGAGCAGAAGAGACTTCTTTCACAAACATTAGAAATGGAGATATTCCCTACATCACTGATTCCTGATCCAGTTTCTGGTTCAATCCCATGCATCCAAACCTGAATCTGAACCTGCTTTCAGCCTTACACAATAACTCACATAACTGAAAAGTGAAAGACATACAAATTAAAGTGAAGCACATGCAAATAAATGGAGAAAATGCCACGCGTCAAAGACCCACGGAGGAATCGCTCCACTTGTTCTCCAGCTTTCTCAGAATGACCCTTTCGTTAGTGAAAACTTCTGCTCTTCACATCTTCATCCGCTGGGTTTTCCTGAGAAAGAAAGATTCATTTCAGTTCATCGTCAATCTCTTCTTCTTCCATTTGTTGGTGGATGCTCAAAAAAAGCAAAAGGTCTTTAACTGTCCCTTGTCCATAAGAATAAATGTTTTATTGTTATTAATATTTCAAGACAAACTGAGCTAAAGCAAGACTTGATTATCCACACGTGACAACCATGTTAAAATGCATCCTCATCATCTTACTAAAAAAGCATACAGAGCGACACTGATTTATATACGTCGGATTATGTTACCTAAAAATGTGGATTACATTACTGAGTAGATTTTTTGTCATGTAATTTGGAATCAGTAAGAGATTAACCTGAAGTACCTGTTGTAATAGCGCAGTGGTTTACGGAGTGCCACCAATCCCTCGTAGCATGAACATCTTCGTTTTAATTTGCGTCTTCGCGAGGAGATCTTTCTGAAGGGAATTGTCTCATTCTCTTGGATTTTGGCTGGTCCACAGAGAAACTGCCCCTCTTCAACTGCTGTGTTTTATAAATGCAACAAATGGATGATTTGATTTTACCGTGCATTGTGTCATCAGACACGAACTATTCACAAAGCACAATATTCCTCTCAAAGACATTACCTTTTTTCTCATCTGAGTAACAGATTTTAAATTCCGGTGTCTGTTCTTCTGTGATGATCATGTTGAACTCTCTTTTTTTAACACACAGGTACCTTTTGGGTATAGCCACTGATTCCAGACTCAGGTAATCTCCAAAAATCTTTTTCTCACCCTGCTTAAATAAGAACGTTTCATCAAAGGTTCCTTTCGTGATCGGCTCGCCTTGTTCTAAAACCTGCGTGTGAAAACCAGCAGACCTGATTATACAGATTCAGAAATTATTTGACAGCATGTGTAAAAATAAGCTATTTCTTTGCAAATTCAGTGTCTGAGACATTACCTTGAAAGTGACTTCTTCATCGGGAGTAACAACAGGGAAAACTTGCTTTCTTTTCACCTCGAAGCCAAAAGCCAGGCATTCGCCTACTTCATGCTTGATATGATACACCTTGACTGAAGAAGAAAAGACCAATCATATTGCTGGAATTAGAGTTAAATAATTATGCAAACAGTTTCATTAAAGGAACAGTTGAAAAACAAAACAAAATAGAACTTTACTGTACAAAATAAGAAACTACAAATGACATCAAAGTACTGTCCCCATCACATCCTCCAGTAATGACTGCGACACACACAGATCACACGTGAAGCATTCAGACCTTTACCTGGGGGTGTAGGATCCTGTGTATTCGTTGCAACCAGCTGATGATTTTTTGAAGTTTTACTTTGAAGGGACAAATACTTTTGATCGGTGGTCGACAGGTACGCCCATTTAAAGTAGAAAGTCATTTTTGAAAGAAAAGCTTCTTTCTGGACACTAGTAGACAAACATATCCACAGACACACAGGTTATGCAGACTCTAACGGCAACAATGTTTTAAAATAGGATATCACAGATACTATGCACAACAATCATGTGAATAATCTGTCGTAGTCTAAAGATCAGTTATTATGAATATCATCATCTAATTAATTGGTAACAAAACATTGTTAAAAATCACCAAACCTCAAAGTGCAGCACTGGAAAGCATATAGCCTAATGCAAGCAGCCACATGCATTCCAGATCTGTGTGGTTCTGATAAAAGGTTCCCTAAAGAAGGGCAAACAGGGAACCAGACAAGTCCTCTGCACAATCTGACTTGATTTAAGGACAACTGCCCCCCCCCCCCCCCACACACACAAAAAACAATTTCTCTCTCCATTTCTGTCATCAATGTAGTTTTGGTTTCTTGCCCCTGTCACCTTTGGCTTGCTTAGTTGTGGAAGCTTTATTTCTGTCCATATTGTTGACTTGATTGCACAGATGCTATTGGAAGAAAACTGAACTGAGCTGGACGATGGCATCACTGAATCACTGACGTCCTCTTGCCCTCATCTGTTTTGACACAATCTGTTTTGTATAAAGGTGACTTGACTTGGAGGGCAACTATCCTTCAGAGTTTAGCTCCAACCTTTATCAAACACACGCTTTCTAGAGATCTTGAAGACGCTGATAAGCTTGTTCAGGAGTGTTTGATTAAGATTGGAGCAAAACTCTGCAGAACAATAGCCCTACGGAAACAAAGTGTGCCCAGAACTGCCCTAAAGGGATATGAACTGTAATGTGATGCAAATGATAAGTGATGGGAAGGAAAAGTACTATTGAAATGCGTCTGCGTTTGCCTGAGAAACTTGCAATCATCCACAAAATCTTTGGGATTAAATGCAGATATATCAGATTTCTCCCCACAGGCGCTTTCCACAAAGCATTCCAAAACACAAAAACGCACTAAACACTGCACTTGTGGAAAATTACTGATGTGTTTATCTTCTTCCAGTCATAACTAACTCAACTCTGACTCAACTGAGACTGCCTTGCTGCTGGACATTGAAGCTCTTCAAATTGTAAAAGCTGATTCTAAGTTATTGGTATCTGAAGCACATCAACTGGTCACAGGGGTACCCCAGGGTTCAGTCCTGGGACTGCTCCTCTTCTCCATATACACTGCATTGCTGGGACCCATCATACAGGCAGATGTTTTGTCCTAGCATTTCTATACTGATGACACACAACGGCACAAATCTCAGGCTAGCAAACAACTCATCATGGATGAAGGAAGATCATCTGCAGCTCAGCCTGGCAAAGACTGAGATTCTCGTCTTAATTGCCACTCGGAGTCAATTTCACAATTTCATGAGCAACAATCTTATCAAGCTCTTTTAGCTAATGGTAATGAATTAATTTAAGTGTAATTTATTTCTGTGATGCTCCGCTGTATTTTCAGCATCATTCCTCCAGTCTTCAGTGTCACATGGTCTTCAGAAATCATGAAAATATGATGATTTACTGCTCAAGAAACATTTCTGATTATTTTCAGTGTTGAAAAAAATTTGTGATTCTTTTTCAGGATTCTTTAATGAATAAATAGTTAAAAAGAAGCACATTTGTTTAAAATAGAAATATTTTCTAACAATATACAATACAGGTCAAAAGTTCAGTACTTTTTTATTCTTTATTTTTTTCTGAAAGAAATTAAAACTTTTATTCAGCAAGGATGTGTTAAATTGTGAAGAAGTGATGGCAAAGATTTACATTTTGAAAAAAAAAATGCTATTCTTTTTTAACTTTTTTATTCATCAAATAATCATGAAAAAGTATCATTTTTTTAATATTTGGCAACACAACTGTTGATAATTCTCATAATAAATCATCATATTATAGCTAATGATTTCTGAAGATCATGTGATACTTTATAATGGAGTAATGATGATGGAAATTCAGCTTTGTATCAAAGAAATAAATTATATTTTAAAGGATATTAAAATAGAAATCATTATGTTATACTGTAATAACATTTTTCAAGATTACTGTTTTTTCCTGTATTTTTGATTAAATAAATGCAGCCTTTGTTGAGCAGAAGAGACTTCTTTAAAAAACAGTTCAAGTCTTAAGTGTCATTTCACATGGTAACCACAATTTAGCTCTAAACTGAGCGGGCTACATCTGCTTTTAGCCCACCTGGAGAAATAGATACCAGTAACCAGATCAGCCATGAGCATATCCAAAATAACATTAAATATTTTTACATGTAATTTATTTGTATATGATAATATGATGAATAATATCATTATACGACATTATTGATATTCTACTGTCATTCCCCAGCAAGCAATTTTCAGTTTAAAAGACGTCTGATGGCCATCACACAGACCACACGTCTAGGATAAGACAAGGCTAAATTTGAGCTGTCAGTGAAACTAAATAGACATCTAACAGGCGAGAGTGATCTCACCAAGTACAACATGTTCCTTGATCAACATTACAATCAACTAATAAGAATTAAGACATAACTTTTCAGAAAATATATTTTTTAGGCTTACAACCAGAGTTATGTGCTTGTGAATCAGTTATCATTTCCCACTGATTTTAGGAATAAAATATGGGTAGGGTTAGGATTGAGTTAAGTTTATATTTTTGGACAATTATTTTGATCTTGGATCATGTTTACTTGGCAAAATCACACCGACCACGTCTAACCATAGCCCACAAAAAGACTAGTTAAAATAGACCGCTAATGAATGCCTACATATAACTTTTGAGCTGTAGTGTATATATAGCTCGTAGAAATATATCAAAGTGTCACTGAAGCATGCATTTTCCTTAACTTTGACTGTCATTTAGTAATAATGAAAAAAATAATTTAAGACAACATGCATCTTGTATCAAGAAGCATCATTTAAAAAGTGCAAATTATCAAAATGCATGAATATACCTGGATTCCTGTTGATAAGCTGAACGAATCGTCCTCGAGCTTCTTCACTGAGTAGAGCCTCTCTGCAGATCACTGGGATGTCGTGCGCGCATTTATTGATAGTTTCCACGTGACGTCACGCACGCATAGGAACGCCCACCTGGAGTCTCTTCTCCGCTGACCGTCAGGTAAATTGATTTAACGCCGTTTGCATTTAGTAGGAATGTAGTAAAACTCAGATATTAAAAGGAAAATTCAAGAAATTCAGTAAACACCTTATTGAGGATGTATATTTTGTACAGACAAGCATGAACACAGAATATAACACACAGTGTGCAAAGTTTCAAGTTTATTTCCCATACAGAACCATTATAAGGAAAACACTGAAACATTAGGAGTGCGTTCATATTCCGACTTCATCTGCTTGTAAACTATATCCATTATTACTATAGTGATTACTGAATTTGAGCTTTAAATATCACTTTTTTAAATATATCCAGGCACTTTAAGAGTTTTTACAACGTTTGTCGCACGCACTCTTTAAATATTGAAATATTAGCGGGTGATTAATATGGATTGCAAATGGCCAAAACGTTTTTGTTCACGTTTTGTTCACACACCTTTGTTTTATTCTTCTGATGGTGGAATTGACAGTTTTGTGCTGCACTTTTGTGGATGTTTAGCCCTGGAGGTTATCGAGCCGGTCGTGTGACTGAGAGTTTTTTGCATTATTGAGACACTGTTTTCCAAATGATTTTGCATTATTGAGACACTGTTTTCCAAATGAATGTTGTTCAGTGCTTTGGCGCAATGTATTTTGTTTAAAGCACTATATAAATAAAGGTGATTGATTGATTGAGAGTCCCCCCCCCCCCCTCTCTTATTGCTTCACATTGCTTTGGTCCAAATGCATGCTTTGTTCTTGTACGTCACCTACACACACCCGTCCTGAGAGAGAGACGTCAATAGTTGTGTAACTCCAGAAAGTAAGGCTCTCAGCTATTTTATTCACTAAAAAATCGGATTAAGGTATTATTTTATCTTTAATACAGATGATGCCAGTGTATTTTTCGATGAGTCCGCAATATAATAACGTTACCTGCTTGACAGAAAGGGTTGCCAGGTGTTCACAACAAAACCCGCTCAGTTGCTACCCACACTAACCGCATTTCGGGGGCTAAAACGCATTATTGGGGTCACTTCAAGTCAACCAGAGGAGCAGTTAAAAAGAAGCCCAATTCCACGGGGAAACCGGAGACTTGACAACACTGTGACGGACAGTAATGTCTATGACGGACACAAGCGATGTCTCGACCCGCCTACAACAGCTTGAAGTTGTCTAATGTGGCTCGGTCTCCTGCTGCATCAATAGCAGTACGGCTTTCCTTTGTCTATACATATCCTTATATCATAATCATAATGTGTATTTTAGCCCCCAAAATGCGATTTTTACCGGTGACCCCCTTGAAAAGCGGGTCGTTGTGAGTAGCAATTGGGTGGGTTTTGTTGTGAACACTTGGCAACCCTTTCCATCAAGCAGGTAACATTATTATTACAAACATAGCATACTCATCGAAAAATACATTGGCATCATGTTTTAAAGACAAAATAATCACTTCACACTGTATTGTGTTCACCAACAATGTTTTCTGGAAGTATTCCTGAGCCCGAGGGCCAGAAGATCACGGGCATCCAGTATGGTTTTCTGGCCTTGACCCTTACACACAGAGGCTGTTCCAGATTTTCTGAATCGTTGGATGATATTATTCACTGTAGATGATGATAACAATTTTCCTCTGAGAAACTCTTTCTGATATTGCTCCACTATTTTTGGCCGCAGGATTGAGGGGAATTGGTGATCCTCTGCCCATCTTGACTTCTGAGAGACACTGTCACTCTGAGAGGCTCTTTTATACCCAATCATGTTCCCAATTTACCTAATAAGTAGCAAATTGGTCCTCCAGCTGTTTTTTTATATTTACATTCAATTTTCCGGCCTCTTATTGTTACCTGTCCCAACTTTTTTGGATGTGTAGCTCTCATGAAATCCAAAATGAGCCAATATTTGGCATGACATTTCAAAATGTCTCACTTTAAACATTTGATATGTTATCTATATTCTATGTTGAATAAAATATAAGTTCATGAGATTTGTAAATTATTCCTTTCTTTTTTACTCACAATTTGTACACTTTCCCAACTTTTTGGGAATCAGGTTTGTAGATTGTAGATCATATGCATGCCAAAGTCAATTTTTGCATATATCAATTCCACAATTTTTTTTAAAATAAAAATGTATGATCACCTTTTGATAAATGACAAAAATCAACCTTCATGAGGCTATATGTGACTCCTTACAGTGATCCACAGGGGCTTTTCTCTAATACCATTTTTTCAACTATCAAATTTCATGATAAATTCATAAATGGTCTATTATAAACTTAGAAAAAATGAACTGAAGTGGAATAATATGGCATGCACAGGAAGAATAAGTTACCAGTGTGTCAACAAAATTAATCTTTGCTAATGATATGCACAGAAGAACATACAAATTAACTGTTTAATCATTACACTTAAATTCATAATAAAGTTTTGAGATTAATATTTTTAATAAATGTCCATAATACAGAAATGCCAAATGATTTGAAGAACTGTCTGTAAAAATGGAACTAAAAGAAAGACACTGTCTTTGTCATTGAATCATTCATTCAATAAATGTGTTCAACACTGTTGCTGCTGGGTTTAAGTGACCCCAGTAACATGATATAAATGTGAATTTCACCAGAGGAAACCTGCTGAAAAACGTGTATTTTAAAATTAAATCAAGCAATCTGGTGCTACTACACAATTGGCCCACAGTAAAAACGAAATCACACTGAGATACTTCATGAGATTGCTTGTTAACTAAACAGTGTTTGCATATTAATAAAAGCCTATTAAAATCGGTCTCATAAATTGTCTCTTCCTTAGAAATGGGGCCACGAATTGATGCACTAAATATATCTATATCACAGTATTCTGTAGTTCTTCCCTGCTGTACTTTTCAAAGTATCATATCCCAAACTTTCCATTCCACACCTAGACCCCTATAATCTATTTCATGACCCACTAAAATATAGGAAAGTAAGGAAGAAACAATTGACAAGACTTTAAGCCTAATCTTAATTAAGTTTGGTGACCGAAAATGATTTAAGAAAAAAAAAGCAATTTTATTTTAAAGTGCATCTGTAAAATTTCCCTACTAATATTTAAGTTTTATTTTTTGTTTACAGACATTATATGATCCGTGACACAGGCTCGCTCCAGTGCTGATAAACTCGTGCATTCAGGGTCCAACACTTCTTTAAAGAAAAGCCTAAGAAGCAAAGCAGAACTATCTAAAACAGTCTGGAGATTAAAATAATCGTGGAGTAGGTAAAAAGATATAAACATATGTGTCTCATTTTAAATAAACACACACACACACAAAAACGAGATGACAATTTTACTTCAATCAGAAATGTAGGCTACACTTGCAATGTTTAAATAAATGTTCAGCAATATCTTCAAAATATTTTTGAACTTTGGCACATTTATTTCTCTATACAGACATGATGTTAAACAGATGTTGCCATGTGGAAATGTTTAAATCAACCCGTGTTTGTGCCCTGCTCGGCCCATGCACGGGAAATGCTTTTTACACACCATTTCCCAAACTCAAAGAGACGATAGAAAAGAATGAACATAGCCTACCTGAAACCCCTTTTATATCATGGAAATTCGGCCCCTGCACTTTCTCGGTTAAGTTTTTCTCATAGAGGTTTTCAAGAGCTGGTGTGAATTAATATAGATTTAAACTCAAAGAGACGGGATAGTCTGCATATGATTTGACATTTAATTCGGACCCAGAATACAGCGAGATGGACATCACAGAGCACAAACACTCCTGTAGTGTGTGTTTCATTCATACTCAAAGCCGGAGGGCGCTCTCGCGCAGAAAGTCATTTCAGGAAGATCCTAATATGGGCAAAAGCGTCCGTTTCTTTTACTGTCTATGGCAAAAGCGTCCAGCTGTATGAAAAAGCCCAGAAACTTTTGCAAACACGAAGACATTAAACATATGATAGCAACAATATATGGTTTTTCAAGTAATCTCCAGCAGGTGATAAATAAAGGATGAACAATGCAGTACCAATTGACATAGACACTATTCTGCCTTATTATGTGATTAAAAAATTTTTTTGTAGTATATAAAAAAAATCATTATTATTTGTTATTGTCCAGCAGTTATAGATTTCTAAGCCATTTAAAAGCTAGAAATTTGAGAAAAATGTAAGTTGCCTATAGTATCCACTACCAGTCAAAAAGTTTTTGAACCATAAGCTTGTTAATATTTTTAAAATAAGTCTCTTCTGTTCACCAAGCCTGCATTTATTTGATCCAAAGTAAAGCAAAACAGAAAAATTGTGAAATATTTTTACTAACCTATTTAAATGAACTGTTTTCTATTTGGATATATTTCAAAATGTAATTTATTGAGATTTCAAAGCTGAATTAAAAAAAATATATATATAATGTTTTGAAAAACATTATGATAATGCTGAAACCAGCGGAGTAGATTTTTTTCAGGTTTCTTTGATCAATAGAAAGTTCAGAAGAACAGCATTTAATCTGAAATAGAAATCTTTTGAAAAATTATTACTTTATCATCACTTTTGACACCGCATTCGGTGAATGAATGAGTGAATGTGAGGCAAATTGTAAAGCTCTTTGGATGGCCATGTGGTCTGTTGAAAGCGCTATATAAATGCAGTCCATTTACAGAAAAGTTATATATATATATATATAATTTCTGTCCCCCTCACTTCTGAAAAGATGGCTACGCCCCTACCTGAAACCATTTTCTTAACAACTGAATTTGTATGCAATCTCATGCCGAATATACAGCGCATTGAGGTGAGCGAGGTGTTTTCTCATTAATAATGCGGACTGACTGAACCTTTTAATAATGATTATAATGTTAATCTGAGTCTGTTATTACAACTCGCTTCAAAGCACGCGACGCATATTTCAAATTCCAGACTTAATTGCAATTCGAAAACAATGCAGTTCGTTATTAATGTTGGCAGGCCATCAACACTAGACTGAACTGTGTGTGTGTGTGTGTGTGTGTGTGTGTGCGAGTCAATGAAACACTAATTAAGCTGCAGCAAATTGACTATAATGTGATAATCACCCTCAGGGCTAAAAGGAAATGAAATCAGTGCGTTTTTAAAATATTTATGTTAAAGGAGATATATGTTACAGGTTGTATTTGCATCAGTGAATCATAAACATGTCAGAAATCACACTGAAACCTTGCTTTAGGCTGTTCTCCGATAAAAATCTCGAGGCAGTTCCTGAGAACAACTCATTTTGTAGCGCATCTACATTCCAGACTTCTGATCCGATGGAAGGGAAAAACGTAATCCTTCGGATTTTTATAGCAGCTCATGGCAAGACTGCATCTCTCTCTCACACACACACACACACACACACACAAGTGAAAGTGTGAGAGGGAATAAAGTCAGTCAGTAGGCCTAGTTGAGGAACTCGACTGCCAGCACTATTTTATTCATTTAAACATGATGAAGTGATTAAGTTCTCTTTAACACAGATGATTCCAGTCAGTGTAGCTACTTTTCGATGGTTCCGCTTCTTCAGTAATAATAACGTTCTGAGACGGACACGAGCGCGGTCTCTGCGCGTGCACAACAGGCACTAATAGTTTAAGTGTTTATCGTTAGGCTACTACATCCCTACTTAGTGTAAACTGCGTAAAAACACCTGGCGGTCAGTGGAGCAGAAAATCGTTTTGCCTCCAGGTGGGCGTTCCTATGAGTGTGTGACGTCACGTGAAAACTCTTAACAAAAGCCCCTTTCACACAGTAATAACAATAATTTGCTGTAATGTTACCGGAACGACTTTATGCGCTATTCACTCAGTCAACGACATTCCGTCTTTTTCCGGAAAAGCACCACCATATGATTTTAATAAAATAGTTTTTTTTTTTTTTTACATTAAGTAGTTACCTAATATGTCTGTGACCATGTAGCTATTCGCTGAGTTTCGGTTCATTTTTGTAAGTGCTCCTGTTCAAGACGAAAGCGCATCATGTCTGTTTTCTATATTTCTTTATCTAATGAAGATAAATATATATATATATATATATATATATATATATATATATATATATATATATATATATATATATATATATATATATATATATATATACTGTCTTAAATCTGTATTTTTTGAATACAGATTTAAGACACTAACATTTATTCAATGTCGACCAGTGTCACTTTTAACAGTGCCTACAAAACATACACAATAGGACGCATGGGGTCCAATCCCACGAAGAGCCTCGCCAGTTTTGAGGGATTTTGAGCTCGTGGGCATAGATAGATGAGTCCAG
Organism: Carassius auratus; assembly: GCF_003368295.1. Classification (NCBI taxonomy): domain Eukaryota; kingdom Metazoa; phylum Chordata; class Actinopteri; order Cypriniformes; family Cyprinidae; genus Carassius; species Carassius auratus. Next base: position 51,268 of record NC_039272.1, on the reverse strand, counting down.
ACAGGAGGCAGCATGCTTGCGACATGTTTGGCACACCTCTGATCACTGGCTGTCCTTCTGTTGTTTACATCTAATTTGTCGTCCACACAGCTTCTTAAATCAAATGCAAGTAAACTTTTGAAACATTTAAATGAGCATATAATGCCAAAAACATAATGCTGATTTAAAAGCGTTGTCATGCATCCAACAAGCTGTCAAATGTTAAATATAACATCTGTACATGTTTAAAACTCATTAATTTATAAATGAACACACTCGGAAGAATTTGGAGAAACTAAGAGGTGTTTCAACATCTGGAAAAAAAAACAGTAGTGTGCATTTGAGGTGAATGTGTGTGCTGTTTAGCTTTCTCTGTGATGTTATGAAGACACAGACAGGTTGAGGATGGGAAACTTAAACTGCTGGAATAAAGAGCAGAAGCATCGATGTTTAAAATGTCAAAGTTGTGCAGAATTAAAGTAAGAAACCTCAAAGACAGGTAAACGTGCAACATTAATCAGAAATGTAAAAAATAATCCTTTTGAAATGTCAAACTTTGTCTGCTATTGTTATCCACCTCGATCTGTATTTAGGGTTAAAAAAATCCCTCATGTCCAAATTCACCATGAAGGGGGTGATGCGCTGCAGAAACAGTTCTCTATCATTAGATGTGTGTGTATAAAACATTTACCAGCGAGCGTCTCTTTTTCTACACACTGAATGATACACACACACCTCGTTTCTGATCTTAGATGTCCTCCGAGCAAAAGAGGAAGACAGTGGATGTGGATGAGCATTACTCAAAGTAACCTGAAGAGGTGGATTGTAACAATACACAGGAATATTGTTACTTACCTTGTCATTTGAGTTAGATTTCATTCATTGCAACTTTAACACACAACAAATATATTACTTCTAATAAAAATAAGTAGTTAGTATGTAACAATCTGTAACTGTTTGAAAGCCTAATGTTATAGTTCTAGTATAGTTAAAACTGAAGTCAGTCTGCTGTAATTGTTGACTGTGTCTGAGCAGGACGTGAAGGAGATTTGCCTTAAATGACCTTCTGTCTTTTTTGTTGATTTATGCTTGATGTGTTTTCCATCCGTTCTGGCATACTGAATAAATATTTTAAGAGAATAATGTGACACGAAGCCAAGAGAACTAATGCCCTGCAGAACACATTCAAGTCACACTCACACTCTCTTTCTCTCTCTCTCTCTCACACGCACGCACGCACACACACACACACACACACACACACACACACACACACACACACAGCAGTGTTGTTAAAAACATTATTGTTCAGTCACTCCTTCACCTATAATTCCTTCCCGTCATGAAAAAGAGTAAAGAGGTATTCACTGGGGCTTTACAATCATTTTTTTTTTTTTAATTTTCCATCCTTTATTTTGGAATCCAATCAAATCCAAGGTGAACAGATTCCAAAGAGCGAGAGAGAGAGATGGAGAGAGAGAGAGAGATTTTGATTTTCAAATTCCATTTAATTACAATTCAAAATACAACCAAAAAAAGCTACCTTAAAAGAAAGAAAAAACATCTCTTCTTCCACAACATCACGAAGAACCCCATTTAGACACCAGATCGTTTCAAACATTTAAAGATCATGCATACATTTATGATAATAGAAATCAATTAAAATCCTAGATTTTACAAGTTTAAAGAAAACAGTTACTAGACTTTTGTTGATGTTCATGTAAATTTTCTCTTTTCTAGTGACATAAATTGCCAACTTTGCTTGTCCCAACAAGAAATTCATCAACTGACACTTCTGACGCTTGCTACTAACATACCTAAAACCACAAATAAACAATTTCATTGAAAAAAATTACATTATACAGCAATGACGCCATGCAATATTCTTCATTGCAAATCCGGTGACTTATATAAAACTCTCCATTCTGGTTTTTCATCTACATTAAGCTCAAGTTTATCTCTCCAAGGTGTGTCAGACTTATTATTCAAAAAAGTTTCATTAAAAACTTTACACAATTATTATATAAACATTTGCCAGATGCAATTTCTGTACACACAATTATTAAATCTTCAGAGTCTAACAGCATACCATTACATTCTCCCATCCTTGGACATATTAAAATTTAATAGATCCCTTTGAAGGCAGATCCAACATTAGTTTTTCCTCTCCAATTTGGACGAGCTCCAAATATCAAGAGTCTTTTGCACAACTCTCACTGATCTGAGTCTCAAATGTTCAGCAATTGCAGTCACATTTTTGAAATCAGGTCCAAAATAAAGCTTTGTGAAGTTGATTTTGTAGTCTTAACATTTATCCAAAATTCTTTAAAAACTTCTCTAAAGAAGGAATCACACAACAGACTATTATTAAAATGTCGATATGCACTTTTTACCTTTATATAACTATTTGTAATAACACACTTAATCAAACTTTGATCAGAAAAAGTTATGACGCATTCTCTAAACATGTTTAACTGATGTTTAAAAGCCTTGCCAAAGATAACTGATTATTATGAGCATGAGCCCAAGTATATTGTCTCTGTGTCCTATGAAAGTTCTGCCAAAGGTCTACAAGATCATGTGTTTCTATAAAATGAATTAGCCTTTTTCGAGAAGCCATATGAGGCTCAACATGATTTCTATCTTGAGGCAAATTCAGTGCAATTAAAATCCCCTCCAATTAAGAACAAATCCTCAGAATTGCAATCACTTAATTCTTTACATAAAATATTTAGAAAACTCATTCTTTCAACTGCATTGGAGGGAGAAAACTACAACCAAAACAATAAAAAGCATTATCAAATCGAGCCCTTATTTGTAAAAATATGCCCTTTACCACTTCTTCTACTTCATAAGAAATTGGAATGGAGTTTTTAGAGAATAAAATAGCAACACCACCACTTAAAGATTAATTATGACTAAAAATGGTTAACCCGTCGAATTCTCTTGCCCAGTCTTCTTCATTGGAAACATCACTATGAGTTTCTTGAGCAAACAGAAAGTTGGCCCTTTTTCTTCAAAGCTGCAGCATCACCTAATAAATCTATTGAGTTTGCATCTACAGACTTTTGTACAGTGTTCTCCTCCACTACATCCCGTTCTACACCCTCACAAGGTGTCCTGTTTCACCGCAATTAAGGCATTTCAGGCTCGTAGCATACACTACATAGTTGAAATCATCATGATTGAAATTAAACGTCAAATCCAATTGCCCTTTATTGTCCTGTTACGTCCCAGGCCCTACTTCATTGGGACTGTCTCTTTTGTGTATGTGCCTTGTGTGTTCCCTCTTTCTCGCCCTCTCAAGTGCTGATAAGGACTAACAGGTAAAGATCAATTAGTGGGTGATTCTTCTGATTGGCCCACAAGAGGAAATGCTTGGACATAAAAGACAGAGCTGTGATGTGTGGAGTGTGGGGATTTGGAGTGAGAGTACCTTCTGCTGATGTCACTAGAGTTTGTAGCTGATTTGTTGTGATTAGAAGTTTGCTGATGAATTTCTAGTAGTCCTCTTGTGGGATGATTTATTCAGCCCAAATGTGAGTTATTTTCTTTTGTTGTTAGAACCAAGGTTTGTTACTGTTTTCTTTTTATTTTGTAGGTTAGTTAGGTTGTTTTTGGGAGTTGGTATGTTCTGTTTGTTATGTTGGCCTGGACCCCTCCTGAAGTTATGTTTGCTTCCTTGTGTTTAATAAATTCTATTCCATTTCCACACAACTTGTGGTGTGTCAGTCAGTAGAAGGGAAAGACTCCCATTTTTTTTTTCCACCATTTTCTTTATTACCCCTTCCCATCCCTAGACTGTGGAGGTATGTAATAGTCCTTTAGTACCATGTACATGAAACGTCTGAAAGACACTACGTGTTTTTAGCAACATCGATTTACAACCAATCTGTATCATTTTGATTGGGGAAACCAATCTGCCATATCTCCCCAACAATTTTACAAGCACCTCATTGTTTTTTATGAAAGGCGTTTGATAGAATCGCTTTTTTAGACTGAGTAGACAACGGTAACACTGGAGCAAAAACATTGTCAATAACAACGCCACTTTCAACCAACAAGTTTGCTAATTCAACGGTTTTCAAAAAAAATTACAACCGCGTTGTTCATTCTCGCTGCTGACAGAACATTTTTACACAACCACGTCTCCTACAGCCAAACTACACTCTTCCACACTAGCGTTCAAACTTAACTTCAGTCTGCAATCATTCACTAACACACCCTGATTTAACAAAAGGAGTGTAGCTGTGCTCAGAGCAGAACACAACCCAGAAGAAGAAACCAAACCAGCTTCTGACTTCACAAGAAGAACAGCTCTCCTCGCTCATCTTTACAGTAGCAACAGCTGCTTTGAATCACGTTTCTGAGGTCAAAAGGTCTCGTGTGGGGGTCCTTGTCATATTTCCTTAAAATACACTTATTAATGACTTAAAATATAAGAATAATATACAGTATAATGAATGAACACAAAATGTATTTTTAATGTATTGCTCACATATTTGTATAGATTAAATAAGATTAATTATTATGATATACTTAACTACGTCTATGGTGCAATCTCGCTACTGTTTTCAGTAGAAACTTGTTTCATCATGAATTCAGTAATGACACACTTGTCTTGCTACAGATGCTGGAGTAGAATTAGGATTTGAAGTATGCATCATGTATGTTACTTCCCTGAAAGATCTCTAGTGGATAAAGCTCTATAAAAATAAAGGATGCATTTCTTTTCAATGCTCTGAATTTAATAATTCAGGTCAAATCTTGTCTTCAGTATTCAGTTGTTCACTCCTGTATCTAATTATCATTCATATCTAAACTCTTTATACTCAGGATGAGTGTTTCTTTACCAGATTTGGAGAAATTTAGCATTAAATCAGTGTTTCATCAATGGATGCTCTGCAGTGAATGGGTGCCGTCAGAATGAGAATCTTTTGTCCTCTCTGAACTGATGGACTGGAGTGCTGTGGATTATTGTGATGTTTTTATCAGCTGTTTTATCTCTCATTCTGACGGCACCCATTCACTGCAGAGCATCCATTGATGAGACACTGATGCAATGCTACATATCTCCAAATCTGCTCTGATGGAGCAACATCGAGATCTTGACAGACTAACCCTGAGGGTGAGTGTGTTTTCAGTTTTGGCCGAACTATTCCTTTAATCACGTTGACAAATGAAAGCAGATCAATTCTGACTAAACATGGTTTTAAACATACTGACAAATTACAGATTTCTCCACTGGACAAGCTTTAGCATGCACACTCTCGAGTAGAACACATGAAATAATAACTCAGAAGTAAAACTTTGTGCTTTATTAGTTGATAATTGTGAAAACTCATCATTTAGCAGCATCAGATAAAGAGCGAAGCTCTTGAGAAGCCGTAGACGCAGCACTAGATCAGGTTCATTCATTAATTAATTTTAATTGTACGGCAAACCATGTGTTAAATCAAACAGCACAAAAAAATCTGAAACTCAGCCACAGTCGGTTGTAAAAAACACAAGTGTTTTTATAATTTTTATCTATTGTAAGTCATAAAATTAAACCATCGCAATGTTTTTATGAAGACAGACGGAGGAAGAAAGCACTACATCAACAACAGTACGGGTGGTCAGATTTTATTAATACCGTCTGCGCATGGATATTTACATATTTAATAAAGTCACACAACACAGTCATTTGAGATGTTAAAGTCTCATGAAACTTTCATGGGAAGTGTTTTCTGTGGTTTTGACCCTGTTGCAATAGATTTAATGACTGTGCCAAACCTTAAACTGAACCTGGACACACCGAGACTGAGCTGCACTCAAACAAAAGCTGAATTAAAAAGTGGTTTTCTGAAATTGTAGTTTCCTTCATTTAAATCTTCCAAACAATTTACCTCAATAAGTGTTTTACTTGTTGCTTTTATATCATTAAGCCACAAATGCTGTTGATGCAGTTGAACTTGTATTGAACTCTGGAATATATATGTATGGCAGTCATAGATGAGCAATACTGGGTTATGTAAGGCGTTAGAAAGGTGAGCAGTGATTTCTGTCGTAATCGTTTCCTGCGGTAAACCGCCAAAAATTCCTTGTGACATTTACAGAGTGACAAACTTCTGATGTACGTGACCGACAGAAACATATATGAAATGACTTCCACTTTTCAAACTTGTATCAAGCTTAGTTTGGGATTTATCAGTTTTTATCCTTTATAGCACTTCTGATACTACATTCTTTCGAAATATAACTTTATACAACTCTTTATTTTGATTTGATTTCTAATGTGTTTTGAACTCTCTTTACACCAAAGAGTTTCCACAGAATATGAAAGTGTCTCTAAAGCAGTGAATCAGCACATAATACACTTTCTGAAGGATCATGGGACACTGCAGTAACGAGTAAAGACTGGCTTCAGAAATGAATGATAAAACAGTAGTTTATTATTATTTTTTTTAACTTTTGATCAAATGTATGCAGCCTTGTTTAGAGAACGGAAACAAACAAAATTCCTGAACTCCAAGCTTCGCCACATTTAATGACCGTACAGAAGAACTTACAAATCAAGATTAAAAAATACAATCAAGATGTAGATGATGTCACACACTGCTGAGAAATTATGTACAAAGCTGAGGACATGCAGAGATTCATTAACTCTACACACTTCGTTCACTCAGATTCAGTCTTATCAATGGAACAACATTACAGCAACACTGACTCCAATATGCTTTAATAAGATTCATGCAGAGATGGAATCCATAAATTATAACTGAAGTTATAAATTATAAAACAGCAGGTTTAGACAAAACCTTCATCTTATCTGTGCAACAGCAGTGCAGTATCAGGAAACCTCTAAGCAGCACAGAAGCGAGCAGAAGTCCGGCGGGAATCTGCTGCTGATATTTTACAGAGAAAGGTCGGAGCTGGTAAACATCATCACGTCTCGTCCTCCTCTGGATAAACCAGTGTAACGTGAACACGGTCCTCCAGCGCTTCGTTCTCTCGGTACACGTACACCGGAGAGCTCTGACCTTTGACCTCTTCCTGACGCTCCGCTGCGAGCTCACAGAGAGAGGTCACACAGGGCTCGTGTTCCCGCAGCGCTGTGGGATAACGCTGAGCGCTTCTCTCGATCCGCACCGAGCGGCGCACCGGGGTGAAGAAGCGGATCTCGTGACCGTCCACTCGTCCTGCTTCTGCTCCTCGCTGACCCCTCTTACCCCTGAAACATGACATACTTTCAAACTCTGTGTGTTAAATAATTGTACTAATGAAAAGAAACGTCTTCAGAAATCATTGTAAATTGATAATGGTACGCAGTTATTAATTGGTATATACACACATACAATATATATATATATTTTTATATTTACATGTATATATTTGTATAAATATAATTTATATTATATATAAATATATTTAACACATAACCAGAACATTGTTCTTAAATGTATAGATTTGGGCCAGGAGACTCCGCACTGTAAGAAGTGTCTGAAGAGGTATTATAAAATGAAAAATAGGAGGCTGGAATTTTTTCAATGAAATATTCTTCAGTGTTTACTGTCTATAAGTCATGTTTGTGTGCAAAGGGTTAAGTTTAGCTGTTACACATGTGTGCACACGATCAGGATCACCTCACTCTCCGCAGGAAAACCCCTGATTTGCATATTTCAACATCTCAGGAAACCTTTAATACTAAACCTTTTCACAAATCTGTGTCTACCATATTCACCTGTGCTGGCTTGTCTCAAATGTATGCTTGTGATCTGGTGTAAATATCTTCGAGTGAGCATTAAAATTGGGTATTAATAGCTAAAAAAAAATCAATTCAGCTGCATCCTCATGTTTTGGACATACTAGTAAGTGCGCAGTAGGGGTCACGCGCCCTAGTAAGAGCACAGTTGGGGTCACGCGCCCTAGTAAGTGTGCAGTAGGGGTTACGCACCCTAGTGAGTGCGCAGTTGGGGTCACGCGCCCTAGTAAGTGCGCAGTTGGGGTCACGCGCCCTAATAAGTGCGCAGTTGGGGTCACGCGCCCTAATAAGTGCGCAGTTGGGGTCACGCGCCTTAATAAGTGCGCAGTTGGGGTCACGCGCCCTAGAAAGTGCGCAGTTGGGGTCACGCGCCCTAGTAAGTGCGCAGTAGGGGTCACGCGCCCTAGTAAGTGCGCAGTAGGGGTCACGTGCCTTAGTAAGTACGCAGTAGGGGTCACGTGCCCTAGTAAGTGCGCAGTAGGGGTCACGCGCCCTAGTAAGTGCGCAGTTGGGGTCACGCGCCCTAGTAAGTGCGCAGTAGGGGTCACGTGCCCTAGTAAGTGCGCAGTAGGGGGTCACGTGCCCTAGTAAGTGCGCAGTAGGGGTCACGTGCCCTAGTAAGTGCGCAGAAGGGGTCACGCGCCCTAGTAAGTGCGCAGTAGGGGTCACGTGCCCTAGTAAGTGCGCAGTAGGGGTCACGTGCCCTAGTAAGTGCGCAGTAGGGGTCACGTGCCCTAGTAAGTGCGCAGTAGGGGTCATGCCCTAGTAAGTGCGCAGTAGGGGTCACGTGCCCTAGTAAGTGCGCAGTAGGGGTCATGCCCTTGAAAGTGTGCAGGGCTCATACCCAGGGGTGGCTGTGATCTTGTACTTGACGACGGACGAGTCTCCCCTCGCTCCAGAGATCAGGGCACTGATGGGTTTCGGGGTGTGTATGATGTCATCGCCGTCCTCTTCATCACACACTCCAGTCTCTTCTGGTGTCAGAGATGAACCTGAATGATTTAATGTGTTATTAATATTAATAAAAGACGTCACTTATGCTCACTAATGCTGAATTTATGTTATTAAAAACAGTGATGTTAGGAAACATTATAAATGTAATTTATTCCTGTGATGGATGATTCAAATCATCCTAATATTCTGATCTAATGCTCAATCTTATCTCTTAGCCTAAGATATTGTGAGAACTGACTTATTTTCTCAGGATTATTTGATGAATAGAAAGGGTTAAACTTCAGCATTTGTTTAAAATATTTTGTAACATATCTTTACCGTCACTTTTGAACCATTAAGTGCATTCTTATATCTTTTTGAATGGCATTATGCCAAAATATCAAGCAGCAATTACAATAGATGTTTCTTGAGCAGTAAATCATCATATTATTCTGATTTCTGAAGATCATGTGACACTGAAGACTGGAGGAATGATGCTGAAAACACAGCGGAGCACCACAGAAATACATTACAGTTTTGAAATAATGTTTCATTAATGTATTTTTGATCAAAAGCAGCCTTTGTTGAACATGAGACCTCTACCAAACACATTTCAAAATCTGAATTCAAAGCAGCAGTGTAAACTGAAAATCCCTGCAATATATTGTTTGTCAAAACTCATTGTTAAAAAACAGTGCGTCACTTGATGATGAATTACTGAATGCCTTTACCTTGAATCTGTCTCTTTTTCAGGATCTCAAAAACCACAGAACGTAGCTCATCCACTGGCTGTTAAGAAACATATTGCAATGAGTGAAAATTGATGGTTTACTCAAACTCTGTGATACTCGCTTCTCTTTCACACACGCACACACACACTAGAGTCAGTCATCGGTTACTGTAAGCTCTTGCTAAAGAAAGAAATGCAATTGGCTTTCATTCTAAAGATAAAAAACCACAACAGCTGTATCATTACTGTAAAAAACACAGCTGTATCATTACTAGTGGTGGACGTAGATTAATCTTTTTAATCTAGATGAATCACACTGTGAAATTAATCTAGATTAAAATGGCTCAATGTCGACGGCATTCAGAATATATGTGTACTAGTGCTGTCAAAATTGCTCAAAAATGACGTTCGAATATTCCCTTTAAAAAATACACGAATATTCGAACTATTCGAACATCTGGTTCCACATGTTGTCAATGACGCGCATTACGTCAATAACAGGCCAAAATAATACAAAGATACATAACTACTTGTATAGATAGTCTATTTAAGTTGAAACATATGACAACGTATTACCTACACAAGGAAATCAGCTAATGGCCAAGACCGCAGACCTCAGTCTCTCACCCTTACGTTCTCTGCGCATAACGGTTTAAATGAACAAACACATTTTTGTGAAAGCAATTTAAGGTCGCGACTGTTGTCCCAAAGATAGCAGGCTTCATTCAGTGATTGAAACAAATATTATTAATATTAATTGAAGTTTTACAGCATATAGAACTGACATTGAGCTGTGTGCAGTGGTAAACATGGACCTTTTCCTTGACATGAAACGATAAATAATCAAACCTGGGATCCACTGCTTGACAGAACCCCCGAAGCGTGCCCCATCCGCGATACCGATCGGTCTCATGTCCTTACAAATTAACAAAATTATTTATCCGTTATGGTCTCTTGTCGTGTTGCAGACAAAGAGCTTGCGGCGGGCGATGCAGTGTAACGTTAAGTGTCAACACGTGACTGTTTAGCTGGAGCTCCACACATTGTGCCATGCTCATTTGGGTGCTAGTCGAATGGTATGCTAACTGTATCTTAAACAGCTTGCATACGACTTTCTGCTGCGGTCGAGTTGGGCTCTGCACTTGCTGCCATCTTCCATGAAGTCAACTTTCAGCAGTGATGCTGTGCCAGACAGTGTGACTCCTGTGACCTGTCCCTGAACCCCGAGCCCACTCACAAAGCAGGAAACCACGCCTCTACTACCGCAGGCCTTTTTTTTCCACATTTTAGTTTTTTATTCGAATATTAATTTTCATCTTCGAAATATTTTTTTTTTTAAACCATTCGAATACATATTCGAAATTTAGAATATTCGTTGACAGCCCTAATGTGTACCCAAATAAAATTGACAAACAGTAAGTCTTTGAGAAGGGGTTTATCAAGCTAGATGGTGCATTAGAAAAGGGGCTCATCTCCTGTTTCCAAAATGCATCAGAAAGTGCTTGAAAAAGCTGTAAACTAATTCCACATTACACAAGGTGCAAACAACCTTACGCCGGTTTCACACCAATGTTTACGTTTTTTTCAAGTTTGTAGGTGTCAAGGTACAGACACTAGCATTACAGCAGCCAGTCGCTAAATTAGGCGCGGTCACTTTAAGAGATGATGAACGCATCCAATATAATACACATCCCATTATTTTCCTCAACTGTTTACTTTCACTTAAGAAATAACTGAATTTTTTTTAGCATAATTTCCAAGGTGGAACACCAGAACACCGCGAGTACTGAATTGGGCTCTTTCACATCTTTGTGTTTGTTCAGACTGCGATGTGTATTTGTTCGTTCAGGTGCAGGAGGGACTTCGAGGAGAACTTCGCAGAAGAAAGCTCGGTTCAGTGTCGCTGTCCGTGATACGCGTGCGTCTCTCTCTCCGCAATAATAATAAAAAACAGATTTCTCAGATTTTCAGACTGAAACAAAGCAAATAATGAAACAACATCAAGAGAAGAAAACATGTGTGAGATGAAGAGATCCTGACCTCTCTGACCACACGGATGGCCTCCTGAAACATGGCCAGCAGCTCCGGGTTTCCCTCTCTTTCCATTAGTCTGGCCTGACAGATCCAGTATTTAGCAAACTTCTGTGCCATTGGCACCCGAGACAGCACATCTCTGACCCGCTCCGCCGGGAAACCCTGATCAGATCAGAGAGAGGTTATTCATTCATCCTCAGGTTGATGCAAACCTGTACACATTCATGCTTACAAGAAGAATGTGGGTAACCGGTTGTTTTAATCACTCTCTGTAGACCATGCATCATTTAGTTTCTGTGATTCTACTGTAACCTCAGGCTTTTAAACGTCACAGTCCATTAATACCAGAAAATAGCAAACACCTGAGATTAGCTTAACCAAACCTGGATCGGGGATAAGGGAACAATCATGACAAATGTTGAATGTAGGTTTGAGAAAGCTTTATCTGAAACTCCAGCTTGATTAATGTGGAGGGGTTTTCCCTCGGTGCAGTAGATCAGCGCTCTCACATACGTGATCGAAACTCCCGTTCAGAGTCCAGTCACTTGGAGTCTAGACAATGATCATTGACTCAGACGACCATCAACACACTCCACCTTTCCTCACGCTCTAATCAATCAGGGAAGCGTGAACCGATCCGTTTTGGGAAAGTCAATAGGGTTATCAGGAGATCACGCTCTAATAACTCAGATTTTATCATAGTGTGTATATTACCATGTTTCAAAATTAATAAAGTCATAAAAGCTCATTGCCCTTCACTGAGCGAAGTTCTTTATCTGCTTTTGATTGTCTATTCGATAACCTTTGTTTCTCAACATCTGTCTTCGAGCTCCTTGACCTTGAAGCACGTTGACCACAAACACAACAGAAAAATCTCAGTTATCGACTAACTTACTCTTACACAATGTCTCGTCCAGGGAAATTAATAATCACTTGTGGCCAAACATCAAGAACACTCAACATGTGATCCTAATGTATATGATGACCAGCTGTGATTTCCATCCTCTGACTGATGTTCCTCATATTTCCACAGATGAATCTGCTTTGATGCACCTGGTTATGCAAATTCTTTTTTTGCATAAAGAGACTACAACAGCTCCTGCTATAATATTAACGCTACCTGCTGTAATAATTCAATGCAGTCATCCAGCGATCGGTCCACAGCAAAGACAATGTCATGAACCCCGTCTTCATTCTCTATAGAAGTCCAGTAGGGCTGAGGAAGAGTAGAAACGGTCTTCCTCCTGACCACCCGGACGGGCATGGGGGGGCGTTTATACGTGATGCTCCTGGACTCCCTCCACTCCTGGAGCTTACGCCTGCGCACACACACACACACACACACACACTTCTCTGAAGGGAGCGTTCACCCAAACTCTGTCATCGGAGTTTTGAGCTGCAAACCTCCAGATGCATCAAAGGCTTCAGGATAATTTACAATATGTGAAAAATCTGTGCTAAATTTAAATAATAAAATGCAATGCAAATTCATATAGGAGCTAATATAGCGCATCATGATATAAATCTACAAATCTGATGAAGAAACACACTCATCCTGATCTGGGATGAAATGTTCTTTTTCGGGTGAACTATTCCTTGGATTTTAACTCACAAAAAGGCCTTTTTATTAACCCCTCGGAGATGTATGAAGCACTTTTTTTATGATAGATGGATGAGCTTTATTGGCCTTTAAAATCTCAACACCCATTCACTTCCATTATAAAGCAGGGAAGAGCCAGGACATTGTTTTAATATAACTCCTACTGGATTAGTCTCTTCTCAGATGGCTTGAGGGTGAGTAAATCATAGGCTAATAATGTTTTTTTTTTGGTGGCTATATTGGTGCCTAAAGCACACTAGTCTTCATGGTGTCATGTATGTGTGTAGGTGTGTAACAGGTTGTGATCGTGTGGCAGTACACTCACAGTCTGTCCTCCTGAGCTGCAGTGGGCTTCTTCTGTCCATCATCTAGAGGAGCGGTCCGGACTCCTTGAGCGCTGGGACACCGTCTGGATTTGGGAGTCTGGAGCTGATCCGCAGGCTTGTCGATCTGAACACAGCTCCTGGAGCTCCGGCCGGCCGGTCTGGTGGAAGCAGCGGTGCTCGTTCCTTTATTTCTGCTGACCGCTGCTGCTTCTCTAGCCGCAGGTTTAGAGAGAGTGGAAGCAGCGCTCGCTCTCGTCGCTTGGTTTGATTTCGGTTTAGTTGCATCGACGGAGAAGGTATCCTTCCTCCGGTTCACGTCGGATGTGTTCGTGGATGGGTTTGGTTTCTGGTTGCTTTGAGAACTGCGGGTGTGCACAGCACTCAGACTTCTGGGTCGTTCTGTGGGTTTCACTTGGGTTTTAGAAACACCGTTTCCCTGCACTTTAGTTGCTCTTCGAGTCGTCGAACTGGCAGCGGAGCTTGATTTGACGCTTGTTTCAGGTAATTTCTTGGCTGAAGGCCTTGTAGACTGAACGGTGCGGCTCTGATCTGTGCTTCTGGGGACAGAGACGCCACGTCCAGACTGTGAAGGGTTACAGATGGACACAAGACTGGGCTTTCTTGTCTTTGCAGAATGGGATTGTGACGCTGTCTGAGCTTTCGGTTGGACACTTTGAAGGCTTTGTGATCGAGTCGTCTTGAACGTCGCAGCTGGTTTCTGAGTTTGAAGAGAAGCTGTTTTGTTGCTCTGCGTCTTGAGAACACGAAGGCCTTCCCGAACAGCATTATGGGAATTACCGGACGGCTGTGTTTGGGCTTTGGCTAGCGAACTGATACCAAGTCCTTTTTTTGAGGATGTGTTTTTATCACCCTCTTCTGATGCCTTGACTTCTTTTGTATTTGTGCCTCTGATGCCACGGTTCTCCTTTCCTTCCGCTGTCTGAGAGAAACAAAGACACGTCACTTCAACAGCGCTGCCGACTGAATCATGCAAAGCTTCAAGAAAAGTCTCTAACTCACAGTCTTAGACTTCTGCTCATCTTCAGCATGTTTCTTCTCCTTGAGATACGGCCTTTGAGTAAAACAACAAAACAACACAGTGGATTCAGAACAGAAACACACGAAGGCAGTTCTGAATACAGAACATAGGCAGTGCATTTTTGTATTTTAAAACTGGAAAAAGTATAAATTCAACAGTTGTTTCGGAGAGAAAGACCCTTCAAGACCACCTACTTTGGATTAGGAGCTTTCAGTCTGCCTTTTGCAGCAAGGTATTCTGCCAATTTCTGTTTGCGTAGCTCTGTAAACCAAAGAGAAAGACATTTGTGATTTAACATTGCATGCATTTAATAACGGTTGTAAATGTGCTAGATTGAAATTTTGCATATGCATATTTTGCCTTGTAACCTTCTTCACACACATATATGTATAAATTATAAAAAAATATTTTATATTTAAATAACAGTGTGATATGTATTTTTATGCAGAGACTGGTATGTCTATTAGTAAAATCTGTTTACTTTAGTCATATTTGTTTCACTTTATGACAAAAGCGACAGGTCAGAAATGGTAAGAAGCACTTTTTCCTCAAGTTTGCATTCCTGCAACTCAAAAAAGTATTAAAGATACCGTAATATCCTTTTAGGATCTAGGTCTTAACAAACTTTCCTTCTGATATCTTCACTTTAAAGGCCCTCGACGGTTCAGTTCCAGAGATGTGGAGATTGGTGAATTGTTCACATATTCAGGGATCAAAAACCAACTGTGGCTCACTTTGCATTCAGCCAATACTTTATTTATTTTAAAGAGCAATACCTGAAGAACAAATAATGCTGAAACTAGAAATGCATCTCATTTGTTGTCAACACCCGATTATATTTTTCTAATGTATGCATGTAACAATTTTTATTTATTTATTTATTTATATATATATGGGAAATCACATCAGCTTCACGTTCAAAAGGTTGGCATATAATAATAATTAATATAAAAAAATAAATCACTAAAGTCAAAGTGATCTATATATATAAATATATATTAAAAAAACAAGAGTTCCCATACTCATCTACGTCACTCAACTGCTCCAAACAATAGCACTTAGCTTTTAGCATAACAATATAAATGTACTAATGGCAAGACAAGAAATTATTTCAGGACTGGTGTGTGATCTTTTTGACACTACTGCAGGTTTATAAAGCAGTTTCCTTGATGGAAACATGATTATACAGTAAATTATAAACTAACTATAATTTCTTTATGAAGCAGAAAGATCTCGTTACAGACGCGCGCAAACGCCTCAGAAACACATCGCGTCGTGTTGAAGTGTTTTCAACAGCAAACCCAAGGATTTCCCGAAATAAAATCATAACAAAAGATACTGTTATTGAATGTATACATATAAACACACACGAGGCAACAGAAACCGTGATGTTAAAGATCACGATACATGGAGCTAGCCTAGCTTGGTGTAAACTGGCGCTTTACCGATCTTAGATAGTTTAGATGCGTCTTCATCCGTCACAGCCTCCATCGCTTTATCCGATCACTCACAACAAATATTTAATCTGAATAAATATAGCGTTTGTTAGTAACTTCGTGCAGGAGTCTGTTAGCACTTAGCACACACTGCTGCTCACGCTGCAACTGACGCTTGAATTTTGCGGGGACACGCCCATCTCAATTCCCATTGGTTCGTTCGAAACTTTAAACGCCGACTATTGGTCGGTCAGTATTGATGATTCATATTATTTGATAATTCTTCGTAAATGTCGTTTCGGTATTTTTGTCATCTATCATGTGGCTTGATGTATTTGAGGCGGTTATATTATTGAAAAAAAAACATGAATAATAGAATAAAGAAAAAAAATATGTAAGTATGTGGACAATCTATGACATTAACCATTCGAACTCCATTATACAGATCAGAATCATATTGCATCTGTTCTGATGCATTACTTTTAATTTATTACTGGGTTGCGCTTGTTTGTTTGTTTTTAATATAAAAAGTTCTGTTTTTGGCAAATTTATGTAAAGTCACATGGAGAAAACCGTTCAGCTGTGCCGCTGTATTAATTCTGAGGAATTGCCCCAACACTGCTGACCACAGCACTAGGAGCCTATGGTCCTGCACAATCGGAGGCTGCAGGTTTAGGACCCCGGCTATAGGACCCTAGTTTTTTTGTGCCACTTACCGAACTGGATGATTTAAGCCGCGTTTCCACCGCAGGAACTTTACCCAGGAACTATAGGGACTTGGCCTGGTACTTGGTGTGTTTCCACCGCAGGAACCAGGAACTAAATAAAAGTTCCGGGTAAAAAAATGCCCCCCAGAAAGTCCCTGCTGGCGAGGTGGTACTTTTTTAAAGTTCCGGAACTTTCGGGGGCCGGACTTTGGCGCTAAACATTCTGATTGGTTGAGTTCACGCAGCATTGGTTGAGTTCAACCACCATTTATTCGGATCAACATTTTCAAAATATTACTGTTATTGTGTCATGAAATGTAATTTTAAAAGTATTTCAGGCGAGAATGTAATTGTTTCAAACTCAAATCTGTTGTTTATTTATAAAGACAGCGCCTATTTAAAAATGTGTTTCGCCGATCTCGTAGACGATGAGCTCCACTCGTTCAGCGGGAGTTCAGTCCTCATGTATCCGCAGAGAGCAGCCTCTCCTGGGATAGACCTTCTGATATGTGCCGCTGGCTCTGAAGTGTCTTTAGTGGTTAAACATAACATATAATTCAGCTGCGGGGTAAATCTAACAGGTTTTCTTTGGTCTGTATTCAATTTATCTATATGTAAAAATTAAAATAAAAAGGCAAGTCTATATAATATTTCTTTCATTGTAATGGCTGTATAACGTTACACTTATCCCTGAACTAAGTACATTTCTGCAGCTGTTATTATGTTTAAATGAAGATGAAAGGAGGCAGTGGTATTTTATATCCTATTTCGTTTTATTGTAAATATACTGAGGGGAAAATTGCAGTAGCCAAAGCGATCTGAGTTCACGCAGCATTGGTTGAGTTCAACCACCATTTATTCGGATAATTTTCAAATATTACTGTTATTGTGTCATGAAATTTAATTTTAAAAGTATTTCAGGAGAGAATGTAGTTGTTTAAAACTCAAATCTATGGTTTATTTATAAAGATCATGCCTATTTAAAAAATGTGTTTCGCCGATCTCGTAGACGGTGAGCTCCACTCGATCAGCGGGAGCTCAGTCCTCATGTATCCGCAGAGAAGCAGCCTCTCCTGGGATAGACCTTCTGATATGTGCCGCTGGCTCTGAAGTGTCTTTAGTGGTTAAATATAACATATAATTCAGCTGCGGGGTAAATCTAACAGGTTTCTTTGGTCTGTATTCAATTTATCTATATGTTAAAATGAAAATAAAAAAGGCAAATTTATATAATATTTTGTTTCATTGTAATGGCTGCATATACACATTTCCCTGAACTAAGAACATTTCTGCAGTTGTTATTATGCTTAAATGAAAACGAAAGGAGGCAGTGGTATTTGATATCATATTTCGTTTTATTGTAAATATACAGTAAGGAAAATTGGAGTAGCCATGACGAGCAGACTGAAGTTATCAAGTACGCTGCTGTTTATAGATTTACCGGACTTGCGTCGTCGCGGACATCCCTCTCCCGAGAGGAATGCACAAAGTCTGAACCAACTACCGAGGATGCACGTCCAAAATCAGCGTACTTTTTTTTTTTTTTTTTAATCAGCGGTACTTTGTTTTGAGAAACGCGCGCAGACCTACGTAACCAGTCTATTTGCCTAATCTACCCGGTACTTTACACCACGGTGGAAACGCAGAAAGCAACAGGTCTGGGGGGAAAAAAGTTCCTGGGAAAAAAAGTTCCTGGTACAAATGTTCCGGGTAATTTCGGTGGAAACGCGGCATTAGTAACAGTTGCAGTTTCAGGACCGCAGTTATAGGACCCAGGTGGTTTAGTTTGTACATACATAGTTAGAAAGACATTTAAATCTCAGGAGTATTTTATTATATTTTATAAAATGTGTCATTTATTCAAAATTCATTAGAGGTTATATTTAAACAAAATAATTTTCACAAAACAAATTAAAAATGTATATCAACCTTTAAACAACCGAAAAGTGGGAGTAAGTTTTAGTTTCTTGAATTATACTGTATATTGATTAACTTCCTTAAGTTTAACTAATTTGCTCATTATCAGGTAAAATAAAGATGGAATCAGTATATGCCGTCACTAAATGATATAACCAGATATTGTAATGGCTGTAGAGAGGCAAGACATAACTTGAGAATGATTAAAGAATATATATATATATATATATATATATATATATATATATATATATATATATATATATATATATATATATGTATAATTTGTGCAAGAACAAAAGCACCAAAAAGACCAACTTTCCATCAGTTGCACAGCTGTAGGCCTCAACTCTGAGAGAGAGAGAGAGAGAGAGAGAGAGAGAGAAGAGGAAGACAGAGAGAGAGAGAATTAAATAAGAAACATTTGTTTAACATGTTCAACTGAAAAACATCTTTATTTAATTTCTAAATTCTTCCACTTCACTGAAATAGTTATCAGGGAACAATCACAGTTGTGTTAACATAAATAATCAATAACAAAAGGGTGCTCTGGGCATCGTTCAAAAATAAATAATGAATCTCCTGTGACCTGCAATGGTAATCCGGACCAGAAAGACACACCTGCTCAGCCTGCTGTAGAAGACATTTCGGAGGACAGCCAGAGCATTTATAATGGCTTATGAAAAACGTTAATATAAATATAATAAATACTGAACAGCAAGTGGTTATACAGCAGTGCTAGCATGCAGTTTATACAGCACATTATGTAAAGGCATGCCTCTGGAAAAAGAAGACCATAGATGAACTGCACTTCATCTGTGACACTCAGTTGTGTTGGTCTCCGATCCAGCTCTCCTCTCAGAAATGAAAACAAGATGTTCTGTTGTTCCTCACTGTCGAGGTGGACAGGCACCCGGGAAGAGGTTATGTAATCACACAACAGAGGGCTTCCCATACACCCAATGGGCAAACCATGGTACCAAAACTACTCTTTAAGGAATTGATACATTAAGATAAAGATACAATAATTTGCAGCATAGTTAAAAATATGTTAATGTGTGGGCTGGGGCTTTATTATTGGGACAAATTATTATTCTGATTATTAGCTTGAATTGGTAGTAGTTTTGCCTGCCTTTCACCGTTTGTTTTTGTATTTGTATTATTCATTCTGAGGAACACTGAATTCCCCCAACACTGCTGACCACAGACCAGTGGTTTTAAAACTGTTTGATGCCAATTATTATTAATTACCAAGCTATAATGAAGCATAATTTGACTTAAGTAGTTTAAGTCTTTGGTTCTTTTAATTGTGATGATTTTGGCTCACATTTAACAACCCCCCCCCCTCCCCCACAAATTCAAAACAAATTACAATGCTTCATAAGACCAAAATGAATAAATAAATCATTTTTAGTGAAATGTTGGCCTTCTGGAAAGTATGTTCATTTACTGTACATGGTCTCAAATACTTGGTAGGGGCTCTGTGCAATTCTGTGGAAACCCTGGATGGACAGAGCAATCTGTGAGGCAGTAAACAGACGCACAGCACCGGTCTCTCATCGGGAAACATGAGCAAGTACAAAATATTGTGCCATGTTCTCCAACACGCAGTAAGAGCCGCCAAATACAGAACTAAGAACCATCTGTGGTTTTGGAAACAAATCCTCTGCAGCTGTGAGAGCAGATCCGTCGTTGGCTGACGAGCTAAACACATTCTCCGGTGATGTGAGTCAGTCGATCAGTGTCAGGAACAGCAGCGGTGATCATGTAATCACGGTGTCAGAGGACGAGGTTCGGAGGGCACTAAAGCGAGTGAACATCAGGAAATCAGCAGGTCCTGATGGGATTCCTGGAAGTGTTCTGAGGACCTGTGCTGATCAACACTGGTTTGTTTACATCCATCTTTAATGAGTCTCTTGATACCTCAGTGGTTCCCACCTCCTTTAAAAAAATCTGTCATCATCCCTGTGCCTAAGAACAATAAACCTGGTCGTGCATCTTTTTCTTCCACACTTTTTCCTTCCTGTCAACTTTCTGTTAACATGCTTGGATACAGCACTCTGTGAACAGCCGGCTTCTTTGGCAGTGAATGTTTGTGTCTTGCTCTCCTTGTGAAGGGTGTCAATGATTGTCTTCTGGACAACTGTGAGATCAGCAGTCTTCCCCATGATTGTGTAGCACAGTGAACCAAACTGAGAGACCATTGCACAGGCTCAGGAAACCTTTGCAGGTGTTTTGAGTTGATTTGTCACCATATTCTAATTTGTTGAGATCGTGAATTGATGGGTTTTTGTTACTTCAGTCAGTGTACACTGAATCTATTTAATACATGAGTTTCACAACTTGAGGTGAATTACTGAAATGAACTTTTCCATGACATTCTAATTGATTGTGATGCACCTGTATATACTTGTAAAATTTCAAGAAAAAAAATCTGTGAAAAGACTTTGAGATTAAACATTAAATTACGAGAAAACGTTGTTAAATACAATAAAATACTGGTCACAGTAAGAAACGAAGCAGTTTTGAGTGCTCCATAAAGAAAAGCTGAGCATGATGCAGCATTGGACAGCTTCAAAAGACCCTCACTGAGACTCTTGTGCTAAGAGCCTAACCAGCATAAAGTGCTTCAAGATGACGCTTCAAATGACGGTCTCGTGGATGTTTACTGTAACCACAAGAGCAGACAGATGCTGAGCGAGATCACGCGCAGATCGAGGAGGCGATGGTTTTTGCTGCATGTATATTCCAACAGTATGTTTCTGGAGCATCTGTGATTGTTTATTCTGACCACAAACCCTTGAGTCAGGCTTAGTGTTTTTTGAAACCTAATGTTTGATGAGTAATATGCATTGCTAACAACTTCATCTAAACATCTTTAAAGATGATTTTCTCAATATTTAGATTTTTTTGCTCCCTCAGATTCCAGATTTTACAAATATTGTCCTCCTTACAAACCATTCATAACTGGAGAGATGATTTATACAGCTGATGCATAAATCGGTTTATAAAAATTGACCCTTATAAGTTCTGTTGTGCTCCAGGGTCACGTATTTGGTCAGAATCCCATGCTATGAAAAATGAAGAGTTGTGTTGTCTGTTTAAGACAGTACTGGCTGATTAGACAACACTGACCTAAAATGCTAAATGTCTGCCCTCTCTCTCTCTCTCTCTCTTCAGCGTTCCCACATCTCAGACCTCACATACATAAAATATATCCCCTTTATACATAGTTTTTGAAGTAAAGAGTAAAGAAAACACTACACAAACTAGGTGCGTTGCTTAAACGTTGAAGGGTAACCAGTCTTAGTTTCCCAACACAAACTTCAAAACTGAATTCATGAACATCCTTGAAGAAGAAGAAAAAAAAGAGAGATTACTAACTTTTTAAGACTAAACACTTTCATCCATCGAAAAACTGAGTTGTGACTGAAGGGTGACGAGTTTGCATAAGTATAACTCACTTATTCTGAAATTATAAAACCAGATGTATTTTTACACTTACACTGAAGTATTACATAAAATATAAGGCTATATTTCATAATGCATATTTTTTTCTGCTACGATAATGGGAATAAAATGAAGCATTAAATTTAGATTGTTTTGATGAAGCAACTTCAAAAGTGAATGTTATTGCAAAGCAATAATTTTGAAATCAGTCTCATAATTGTGATGAGGTCAGCAAACCTGGAACCGATCTGTTGACGAGTCAAAGAGTGCTCGGTTTCTTGTCAACTAGGGAATAAAAAAACACTTTCTTTAATAGGACACCACTGATTTATAAACACAGGAAATTACTTCAACTTGAGATAATTTCCCCTTCTGAAGACCCACTCGATCAGTTATTGCAAAACCCTTTAAAGACAATGACTTCATTATGGAAAACATTGAACTAATTTAATAAATAAGTTAATAGTCAAACACAGAAAGAAGACATCTCTCAAAGCACAAAATAACTAAAAAGAATAAAAGAGTATAAAATACAGTATAAAATGAATGAAAGAGTTGTCAATTGACAATGTTTTTGTTTGGTTTGAGGAGGTCAGGACATAATTTAGGACACAAGGACATAAAGTGGAGTGTCTCCAGCTGACAGAGCTAAGAATACACGCTGTTCTCGTTCTGCTTCTCATTAAAATGTTACAGATTAAAAGAGTTCATGTGTGTGTCACCAGACACTCTTCTCATCCGTTTCAAACATATTTGGTACAAAAAAACAAAAAAAGTCACTTCCTGAGTTTAAGGCCTCTACAGCCTGTAGTCTGCACCATGCTTAAAAACATGCAGTCACTAGAAGAAACCAAACCATAAAAAAATATATACAACCTCAATTTTACACTAAATAAATAAAGCAGAGAGTTGAATTCTTTATCTCTGGTCCGTTAGGAGCGACAGATCCAGTTCAGAGCTCTCATCTCACACACACGCACACACACACACACACACACACACACACATTCTGTGCAGGAACGTGACTGTTCACAGCTGCACTACAACTACACACACTTCTTCTCTTTGGAGTAAAAAAAGCAATGCATTCATTTCAAGAGGACACAGAATTATCTGACAGAAAAACAAAGAGCGGATGACATGTGCATCCAACAGCAGCACGCTTGAACACACAGTTATTAGTGTGTGAAGATCAGTGGCTCTCGGTCTACCCTGAGATACAGCCTGAGCTGCAACGACCAAATCACACACACACACACACACACACACACACACACACACACACACACACACACACACACACACACACATATCGGTACAATGATGTATAAACTACAGACTAACATCAGATAAAAAGTCATCTTGACATTCTGATCAGTGATCAGCCTCAGTATAAAAGTGACAGAATGATCATCTTCAGATCTATAGAAATGTCTCTATTGGAGTCTTTAAAACCCGTCCAGATACAGTGTGTCTGAAACAGGGGCATGTCTCGGTCCAGAGATTTGGCGTCTTGTACTGTCTCACACACACACACACACACACACACACACTCGCACGCACACACTCGCACGCACACTACACTGCTGGCACTAACAGGGCTGGGATAAGAAGTTCTGTGAAAGTGCAGCAGGATTGTGGGATGTGTGTCAGACGACACGTCTCTATGTGTGCTGTGTTTGACTGTTCTGTGCGTTGAGGAGCGAGGTCATCTCGTCCCTGTTTCCAGAAGACGGAGGCAGAGCGGATGCGGTGCTGATGTCCAGACGGCCGTGTCCAGCGTCCAGAGACTGTGAGGAACTGTCCAGCCGAGACGCCATCAGAGCGAGCTGATACTGAGAGCGTGAGATCTGCAGAAACACAGCTCATGTCAGAGACTCCACAGCTTCAGAGGAGGCAGCACAGAAGCAGTCATCAGTAACACAGATGTATATTAGTAGAAATAGACAACAATACATTGTATGAGTCACAATTATACATTTCTCTATTATGCCAAAAAATCATTAGGATATTACAGGTGCTGGTCATATAATTAGAATATCATCAAAAAGTTGATTTCACTAATTCCATTCAAAGAGCGAAGATTTTTAGAAATCTTGGCCGACTGAAAAGTATGAGCATGAACAGCATTCAATACTTAGTTGTGTCTCTTTTGTCTGAATTACTGCAGCAATGCGGCGTGGCATGGAGTGGATCAGTCTGTGGCACTGCTCAGGTGTTATGAGAGACCAGGTGTCTCTGATAGTGGCCTTCAGCTCTTCTGCATTTCTATGGGGTTAAGGTCAGGTGAGTTTGCTGGCCAATTAAGAACAGGGATACCATGGTCCTGTGTGCAGGTGAGACTCCTGTTGGAGAATGAAATCTGCATCTCCATAAAGTTGGTCAGCAGCAGGAAGCATGAAGTGCTCTAAAACTTCCTGGTATACGGCTGTGTTGACCTTTGACCTCAGAAAACACAGTGGACCAACGCGAGCAGATGACATGGCAGCCCAAACCATCACTGACTGTGGAAACTTTACACTGGAGCTCAAGCAACGTGGATTGTGTGCCTCTCCTCTCTTCCTCCAGACTCTGGGACCCTGATTTACTTTCATCAGAGAACATAACTGTGGTCCACTCAGCAGCATTCCAGTCCTTTCTGAAGCGAGACGCTTCTGACGCTGTCTGT
This sequence comes from Carassius auratus, assembly GCF_003368295.1. Classification (NCBI taxonomy): domain Eukaryota; kingdom Metazoa; phylum Chordata; class Actinopteri; order Cypriniformes; family Cyprinidae; genus Carassius; species Carassius auratus. The sequence goes on along the minus strand of NC_039272.1, from coordinate 26,705 downwards.
TGTTCAGGAGAGGCTTGACACAAGGAATGTGAAGCTGAAACCCATGTCTTGCAGACGTCTGTGTGTAGTTATTCTTGAAGCACTGACTCCAGCTGCAGTCCACTCTTTGTGAATCTCCCCCACATTTCTGAATGGGTTTTGTTTCACAATCCTCTCCAGGGAGCGGTTATCTCTATTGCTTGTACACTTTTTTTTCTCCCACATCTTTTCCTTCCCTTCTCCTCTCTATTAATGTGCTTGGACACAGAGCTCTGTGAACACCAGCCTGTTTTGCAATGACCTTTTGTGTCTTGCCCTCCTTGTGCAAGGTGTTAATGGTCGTCTTTTGGACAACTGTCAGGTCAGCAGTCTTCCCCATGATTGTGTATCCTACAGAACTAGACTGAGAGACCATTTAAAGGCTTTGCAGGTGTTTTGAGTTAATTAGCTGATTAGAGTGTGGCACCAGGTGTCTTCAAAATTGAACCTTTTCACAATATTCTAATTTCAGAGATACTGAATTTGGGATTTTCCTTAGTTGTCAGTTATAATCATCAAAATTAAAAGAAATAAACATTTGAAATGTATCAGTCTGTGTGTAATGAATGAATATAATATACAAGTTTCACTTTTTGAATGGAATTAGTGAAATAAATCCACTTTTTGATGATATTCTGATTATATGGACAGTACCTGTAAGTAAAGATCATGTTTCATGAAGATATTTTGGAAATTTCCTACCATAAATATACCAAAACTTAATTTAGAACTAAAACTAAACTAAATTTTAATTTAAAAAAAAAAATTGAATTATGACTTTAATTTAAATCATTAATTAAACACTAGACTTTACACTGACACTTTCTTTCATTGCTATCTTTTTTTATGAGTTAATTTATATTATCATTTAATTAAACACAATTAAACAATTTTATTGTGTTTGTAAGTTGTGTTCGTTCTCTTTCTACTCTGTCATTCTCGAGAGGAGTAAACAAAGTAAGGATTTCATTAATATAAATATTATAATATCTATTATAACAAAATGCAGTTATTAGACTGGACTGACTGGTTTTTCTGCGGTAGATGTATCATTAGGTGACAATGTTTCAAACTGTTCTGTGGTTGAAACTTTCAACCTTTTCTTGCAACATATGGGGTTTAGTCATGCTTCTAGAAATAGTTCAGCCAATAATTAAACGTTTCTGAAAACATCCTCACCCTCAGTCCATCCCAGATCAGGATGAGTGTGTTTCTTCATCAGGTTTGTAGAAATGTAGCACTGCATCAGTGTCTCATCAATGGATGCTCTGCAGTGAATGGGTGCCGTCAGAATGAGAGTCTGATAAAAACATCACAATAATCCACAGCACTCCAGTCCATCAGTGAACATCTGGAGAAGACAAAACCTGAAACACATCCAGCATCAAGATGATTTTAACTCAAATAATCCATAATAACACTTCCTCCAGTGAACAAGTGCATCTTCTGCTGTTGTCTCTCACAGATTAGTTTAGATCTGTTTAAACGCTGCTTGATCTGTGCAGATTTCTCTCCTGATTCAGACCAGAACACGTCTTCACTGGAGGAAGTGTTATTCTGGATTATAGACTCTATGTGTTTGAGTTAAAATCATCTTAATGCTGGATGTGTTTCAGGTTTTGTCTTCTCCAGATGTTCACTGATGGACTGGAGTGCTGTGGATTATTGGGATGTTTTTATCAGACTCTCGTTCTGACGGCACCCATTCACTGCAGAGACACTGATGCAATGCTACATTTCTCCAAACCTGATGAAGACACAATCTCATCCTGATCTCAGATGATCTATGGGTGAGGACATTTTCAGAAACTTTTAATAATGGGTGAAATAGTTCATTATTGTAGCATCATGTGACATGTTCACAAAACTAAGTGACCTACAAATAATGTTTCAATGCATCAGCGGTCAACAGCACAGACTAAAGCGTCTCAGTTCATCTAAATTAAATCAACCTGCTGTACAACACATCTTTCTGCCCTCCATAACCCCAAACCTTCACCTTGACGAACTGCAGGTCGGCCAGAGCTCGGACGTTGAAGTCTGGTGTGTACTGTGTCTGTGTGCTGCTGATGGACTGAGGCTCTGGGTGATCGGTGTAGCTGACCGAGCGGTTCAGTCCAGCGATGAGAGGAGAGCGCAACTCTGAAACACAGCATCATGGGACGGCAGAGTGAGCCAATGAGCCAAACACAGCCATGAGTCGTCATCACAGGAATACATTTCAGAATATATTCAAAACGGTGCATCAGTCTAACACAGAATTCATGTTTCATTGCATTTGAGATCAAATAAATGCATCCTTTGTTACTTCTAAAAAAAATGTCACGACCCCAAACGTTTGAAATAAAAATAAATAAAACTGAATTTGAGAAAACAAATTATGTCTTTTTAAGGATTTAAAAAAAATTTTCCTGTTAAAATCTGTAACTTTCATTATTTCAATTAATTAGAAATGCTTTTTGATACATAAAATTTTATTTAACCATTAAAACTTAAATTTAAACATGAAATGAAAAAAAAAAAAGGAAAAAATTTTTTTTTTGGAAATAAATAAAACTGAATTTGAATTCTGCAACATGATGATTAAAGTTAACTGGCTAACTAAAATACAATAAAGCAGTCAGCATGCCGGGGCAGACAAGTTCACATATGAAAATAAAAAATTATATTTGTAGAAAAGGAAAAAACATTTTTGATTTCCCTGGATTATGAAAGAGATTTACGGAGGCTTCCTGTGCAGTTCTGTAGAATTGTTTGAAGTGAATAAGGGACACAGATCTTTATCAGACTGAATCATGTCTCTGTGCCTCATGGATGTTGTTCAGTTCCCGTTAACAGACAGAAACAGGACTCTATTAGTGACACAGCGTGTGCTCATCTGCTGACGGCCCAGCGTTTACCAAACCACTGATATATAAAATAATATAAAGCTGGAGGTTTATTTCTGCTGGCAAATAAAAGCACAACACTTCATAGCTCCTCCATGTGTTCATGCTCACTAATCATTTATTCTGTAAATGTTGCGTAAGATACAGACAGAGCTTGGTTTGTGTCAATATCACATTCCTCTTCTAATCGTCCAACCAAAACCATTAAAAGCAACCAGCTGAAAGTGTAACATCTGCAAGGCATCGAGAGACTCACAGATGTGTGTGTGTGTGTGAGAGTGTGTGTGTGCAGCACTCCAGAGAGAAGCAGAGCACATAACACACTCCAGGAACATCACTCATACTGACAGCACCGGATATCACTCAGTTCAAGAATACAATATTTACAGTGGCCAAGATATGCTTTTGTGATTCATAGATGTAAAAAAAAAAAAAAAAAAGTAAATATACAACAGTTAAAAAAAAAAAAAGTTTTATTTTAATACAATTAATTAGATATGCCTTTGATTATTAAAATTAACCATTGAGATGGGAACCAGAAAATTAATGGAAAGCAGAATAAAAAAATAAAAAATAAAAAAATAAAAAAAAAGTTAAACTGTGCAACTTTCATGATTTCAGTTAAGTAGACTATGCTTTCTGGTTAATAACGTTTAATTTAATGATTAAAACAGAGTCAAAAAAAATTCAAACAGAAACAGAATCCATAAAAATTTGAATTTGACAAAATAAATAAATCAATAAAAAACTGAATTTGAGGAAATAAATAATACTGATTTGATCGTGCCCCATGATTTCTGCTGTGATTTTTGTTTGGAACTATTTTTGTTGGTGAAATAGAACAAATTCAATATTGTGTCTAAAATATATACTTAATAACTTTCTTGTTGAACTGAAATCAAGGTAAATTTTGCACAATTGTATTGTAACTTGTGCTAATATTCTGAAGAAACTGTTTTTATGGCACTTTTGCAAATGCATGAAGTCTTGAAGAGTATAAGAGACTTGTTTCAGGTCATTAAAGTCTCCTCAGCAGTGTTGATATGAAGGGTTTCTGTGATGTAAGTGTGTTTAGAGATGAGGTCAGAGGTCAGCTGAAGAGCTGATGGAGACTGATAGCGCCATCTACTGGCTCTTCCTCAGCACAGCAGCCCAGAAACACCAGCAGCTGTGCATTACATCTACTACAGCTTCATGTGAGGAAAAGACTGGAATTTAACCTATTATTTGCTGAAAATGCATGAAAACGTATTATATACACCACTTGTATGGTGCTTTCTGAGTCTACTTCAACATTTATATCTGCATTTGGTATCTTATTAAACATTTAAAGTCATGCAGGTTTGAAACGACATGATGGTGAGTAAATGTTCAGTTTTTCTGTGAACTATTTCTTTAACATGTTTAATTGTTAAGGTTCTGGAGGACAGCAGATACAGAAGAAGTCCAGGTCTGTTCAAACTGTCTAAAATGTGTATATTAGTGACACCCTGAACAGAAATCTGATCTGCTTTCGTGTAAAAGGAGAAGAAGAGAAAAGCTGCTGCTGCTTTTAAAGATTATTTTACAGTATACTGTCCTCATTTGTTAGTCGCTTTGGATAAAAGCTTCTGCTACATGATTAAATGTAAATGTATCACAGAAATAAATTACATTTTAAAGTAAATTAAAATAGAAAACAGGTTTTTGAAATGATAATAAATCACAACATTACTGTTTTTACTCTGTATTTCTGAGCATTCGCTTGCAGTCTTTGCAAGCAGAGGAGATATACACATATATAAAAAAATATTTTGATCAGTAGATAGACGAGCACAGATAGAACGCAGTGAAAAATCAGCTGCGCATCACAGAAATAAATTACAGTTTAACAGATAATAAATAAGAGACCAATATTAGAAATTGCAATAATATTTGAAAAAAAAATTTCGTGTTTAAAAACATGAGAATAAGTTGAATATATGAGATAGGAGATCTGTCATCACAAAACTGTACTCTTACTTCAAGACACTTGTAATACTGCATGAGGAGAATAAAATAGATGTATGCTGTTAATCTGGAGATTGGTGTCTGTCACCTACAGTCTCCGTCTCTGTGAGTCTCACCTGGTGTCGGAGCGCCGAGGGCCATGGCTCCATAGAAAGAGAAGGGCCCCGTCTCAAACTTCATGTTGTCGCTCCCAGCCTCCACCTCCACACGGCCCTGAGAGCAGAACCAGCACATGATCCACACCACCACAGAGACTGAGAACTGAGCACACTCTTCAATACAGAGGCTTCAACTAATAACTACTGTATTATCAGGACTATAAGTCAGACTTTTTTTCATAGTTTGGATGGTCCTGCGACTTATCAAAATGAATTTGACATGAACCAAGAGTTCACATGACCGTGTCCGGCCGCCAGAGGGCGCTCTATGCTGCTCAGTGCTGCTGTAGTCTACTGTACTTTCCTGCATTTCCTGCTTCCACAAACACATCTAGCCGCTTTAAATAATAAACAACAAAAGCCACACAAACGGATGCGTGTCACAGTTATCTGCTAGTGTGACCTTCATGATCTATTAATGACTCTGTCCCTCCTCATCACTGATCAGTTCAGTCCATCACAGATCACACACACACACACACACACACACACACACACACGTGTCTCATCAGACATTAAAGCCCTACAATGATCTTAAGACTGAAAGAACGAATATCTTACATCCATACTGTGAAAACAACCACCGTCTGATTTGTCAACATCCTTAGATACATTTACTTGAGGAAAAGAAGATATTAAGACTTGTGCTTTTAAAAACTGAAACTAAAATCCAAACCGGCATTTGACAATTTCATCTAACTTCATGTGCTAAAATAAATACAAATTCAACTGAAATAAAAAGTATAATAAAATAAATTCATCCAAATGAATGGATGAATGAATAAAGTAGTGCTGTCAAATGATTAATCGCATCCAGAATATGTTTTTGTTTACATAATATATTGTGTGTGTACGGTGTTTATTTATTATGTTTATATTAAGACAGCATGCATTCTGAAAATATTTATGTTAAAATATTGATATCATTTTATATATATATATATATGAGACGTGAATGAAGTGAAGGATGATTGGGAACTGAACGATTGCTCTACAGGAAACAGAGAACTCACAACAAGACCAGCTTCGTCCAGATGATAACTATATATATAATAACCAAGCTGATGTTTGCTGATGCTGTATTTCTTAGTTAAATCTGGTTTATTGGCAAATTAAAGATGATCCTATGTTTAAATGAAGTGCACACAGACTCGAGGAGCAGAGGAGAGATCTCTGGAGCTGTGGTCTTCAGAAGGATGTGTTACCTGCAGGATGAGGATGAAGTAGTCCACGGCTTTACCGCGCAGGTACAGGAAGTGATGCGCTGATTTCTTGTCGTTCTCGCTGAATTTGATCTCCTGGATCACGTCAGGGTGTTTAAGAATACGCAGAAGCACTTTCTCAGAGATGTGAGATGGACTGAACACATTCACCTCTGCAGAGACACAAACGCTCAAATTAAACACAGTTTACATGCTTCAGTGGGTTAAAACACAAGAGATTGGAACACTACCAGTCTAACGTTCAGTCAGGAAGACTCTTCTGATCACGAGCCTGCAGTTATCTGAGCCAAAATACAGCAGGAAAACTGTGAAATATTACTCCAGTTAAAGTGTAATGTATTTCTGTGATGTACAGCTGTATTTCCAGCATCATTCCTCCAGTCTTCAGTGTCACATGATCTTCAGAAATCAGAATAATATGATGATTTACTGCTCAAGAAAATGCTTTTGTTTACATAACGTGTGTGTGTTCAATGCATATTTATGATGTATATATAAATACACACACACACATATAATATATAAAAAAATTTCTTAAATATTCACATGTATGTGCTTGTATTTATATAAACATAATAAATATACACCGTATACACACATATATTATTATGAAAAAAAACCTTCTTTGGATGTGATTAATCACATTTAATCGTTTGACAGCACTACTTAAAATTGTAGTGTCTTTAAAAACAATTACTTTTTCAGATAAAATGTTTTTCTGGATTTTATATTCATCAAAGACACCTGAAAAAATTATACTCCGCTGTTACATAATAATAATAATAATACACAGCAACATAATAATAAATGCAGTAAATCATCATATTTTCATGATTTCTGAAGATCATGTGACCCTGAAGACTGGAGGAATGATGCTGAAAATACAGCGGAGCATCACAGAAATACATTAATGTTTAATGAATATTAAAATAGAAAGCATTAGCTTTGAATAGCACAAATGTTTCACAATTGTAGTGCTTCTGCTGTACTTTGGATCAAATAAATGCAGGTTTGATGAGCAGAAGAGACTTCTTCTAGAACATGACTGTACTGTAAGAGCATTAGTGTAGTGCGGCTCTGATGCAGGAAGCTGAACTCTCAGTGATGATGATGATGTTCACAGCGACAGGAGGATGTCTGACCTGACGAGAGGAAGCGGTGAGCGGCCAGCAGCAGCTGAGGAGACACTTTACACTCGCTCTCGTGTTTGAACGCAGAGAAGTCTCGCTTGTTCTTATTGGGTACCACTTTCTTCCTGCTGCGGTTATCAGCTGCAGAGAAATCCCAAAAACACAAAGATGACACGTGCCACGTCTCAGACAGCGTCAGGAGTGTTGATTCATCTGAAAGACTCACTGTAGAGGTCCGACTCGTCCAGGATCTCTGATTTGATGATCTCCTCGAACACGTCCTCCAGCGTGACCAATCCCAGCACCTCATAGAACGGGTCTCCCTCTCCATCGCTGTTCACCTTCTGCACGATCGCCAGGTGGGACTTACCTGCGCAGGTAACACTTCAGGTGAGACTGGACACACAATCACCAACTACCACACTCTTTTAAAACAGCTGTTATTAATAATAATAATCATCATCATGATGATGACTATGCAGTCAAATAACGTTTCTTAAAGACCTTTAGAATTAAAGGAGAAAGTTTGTCTTTCTGAAGGAACAGGACATCACTGAACTCTTTCTGAGTCGTGTTAGAGACACCAGTGATCTTTGTTCATACTGGGTTTCTCCTCTAAAGTCTCATTTGAAACAGAAACTGAGCACAGAAACACTGCTGATCCTAATCTGATGGGGATGAGATCTTCTTTCACACAACAACACATCTTCAATACGAGTCTTTAACCCGGGAAGGAGTGAAACATGGGTTTTTATTTTAAGGTTGGACTAACTTACAATTATTGAAAAATGCAATTAGTTAAAAGTGTACACTCAGTGGCCAAGAGATGCTTATGGTTTATGATATTGATTCAGATTCTGAGTAATAAACAATCATTTGTGACTGTATATTTCATGTAGGAAAAGAAATTTAGTTCTTTAATTGAATCTTAGTTCCCAAGTCATCTACAAGATCGATTAAGATTCTGATAGAGACACAAACACACGACTGTACGATTGAGATGTTACATAAATAAATCAATAAAACGTGTTTATTCTCTGGCACCTAAAAATAATAAGAATTTAGCACTAAGTTTTTTTTCTTATAGGAGCCAATGTCCTAGAAAGCCCTGTCTCTGGATCTTTCCATCCAAATATACTCAACTCTCTTAAATACTGATAATAATAACAACTGTTTTAAATATAGATGTTTCTTGAGCAGGAAATCATCATATTTTCATGATTTCTGAAGATCATGTGACACTGAAGACTGGAGGAATGATGCTGAAAATACAGCGGAGCATCACAGAAATACATTACAGCTTAGAATATATTAAAATAGAAAGAAGTTATTTTAAATAGTAAAAATATTTCACAATATTACTGTTTTTGCTGCATTTGTGATCAAATCGTTGAACATTACTGGTAGTGTAAGTGTGTTTCTATTAACTAACAACACAAAGATTAATTAACGCTTAAAATTGTAAACATTATTTGAAGCTGTAAATAAAAACACATGACTGTGTGGAGCTCTTTCTTGACTTTCGAAGTGTCACTTGTATATAATTACATAAATCCTTAGTTAAACAGTCAGCACCTCAAGAAACTAATGTGTCAAACTCATGATTTCTTCATACTTCACTCATCTAACACTGAACTGGTGATTTACTGAGTCACTGGGTTATTAAATGACTGCTGTGTGCTGCATCCGGTTATTACAAATCAATAGGGCAGGAGGTTTTACATAATGAATTAACATTTTCTTGCAATATTTTTTGCTCCCTCAGATTCCAGATTTTCATCACTGGAGAGATGATTCAATCCTCTTTCAGATGAGATCAGAGCACTCACCTTTCTTGAACTCCTCCAGCATGGAGTCCAGCTTGATGTCGTGAAACACGAAGTGCACCGGATGTTTGTAGAACCTGGTGATGGTCTTCAGCGTCGTGCAATCATCCGGGTCCACGAAGGCGAGGTCTTGGACGAGGAGGATATCCACGATGTTGCTCTGCTCGCCCTCGTAGACGGGGATCCGTGTGTAGCCGCTCTCTATGATCTCAGACATGGTGTTAAAGTCCAGCACCGCGTCGCTGCGGATCATGAAGCAGTCTTCCAGCGGAGTCATGATGTCCTCCACCGTCTTGCTCCTCAGCTCCAGCGCGCCTTGGATCATGTTCATCTCCTCCTTCACCAGGTCGTTATACGGCGCGGTCACCTTCAGCATCTCCACCAGCTTCTCTCGGTTGTACACGGTACCGATCTCCTGACCCAGAACGCAGTCCAGCAGTTTGCTGATGGGGAAAGAAAGCGGGAAAGTCAGAAGCATGAAGAACTTCGTGAGGAGAATGGTGTTCGCGCCAACCGCCAAACCGTGGCGGGAACAGAGCGCCTGAGGGACGATCTCGCCGAAGATCACGATGCCGATAGTAGACGCGACGACTGCGGCCAACCCGGAGCCGATGAGACCGTCGAGGAGGATCGTCAGCGTAGTGTTCACCAACACGTTCCCCAACAGAAGCGAGCACAATAAGTAGTTTCCTTTCCGCCGGATCGGTTCGATTTGACTCGCGTACTTCTTTTCTTTCTCTGTACCGGAGCGCTGGACGATCCGCAGCTCCATGGGATCCAACGCCATGAGACCCAGATTCAAGCCGCTGAACATCCCTGAGAGAGCTAGAAGGCAGATTATTATGATCACCTGGAGCCAGATGGGAAGAATGGACTTTTTCTCCTCCAGCACACGCAGCTTCCCGTCGTTTTCTCCGAGGAGGAGCCACGTCCCATCGGAGCTGTGTCTGACGCAGAGCGCGTAATCCCGCCGCGACTCACTCTTCCGAAGCGCTTTGATTCTGAGCCCCAGGACCCCGGAGGAGCCTCGGCTGTGGACGCTCATGTTAGTCCTGATGGAGATGTCTTTGGTGAAGTCAGCACAAGTGCTGTTGGACTCCTCGCTCTGCTCCACGAACCTGATCCGCTCCCAGGCGTCGATGCTGATGTTGAGTCCGTAGAAGCGGAGCTGGATGTCGCTCTCCTCGGTTACCTGGATGATCCCGTCGTCGGAGGTCGAGGCGGGTTTGTCGCTCCTCTCTAGCCGCATGCCGAGGATCAGGCTATCGCTGCCTGAGGACTGCGCTCGGCTCGCACAGAATCTAATCCAAAACATGAGTAATAAAGTTAGCGTGCTGCCTTTCCCACTCCATCCTGTCGCCATGTTTTTCGCTTCTGAATGAGAGTCGACGTCACCTACGCCCTTGTCGAGACCCCGCCCCGTCATTAACATAATAACGGTGGATGCCCAATCAGAGCGCGGATCGTCACCTAATGAGGAAGAACCTTGGTTTTGTTAGTTAGTTTGTTTTTTGTTTTTAGGGAACAAAATATAAACATATGACATATAGTTGAACCTCCATTCATAGAGAAATATTTACACACACACGCAGTAGACAGAAAAATTCTAAACATGCTTCAAACATCTAAATAGATTACAATTTTACATGATTCACCAAGGGGATGATTATTTTCAGAGTAAAGTAAGGTTGACAAATACATTCATTTTTAAAGAGGATTGAGTGTTATTCCACTTGATGTTATGTATATGATATTTACCCATAGTAATAATAATAATAATATTTCACACCAATGACAAAAACCTCAAATCAGTTTTGATGAAGGAATACCATTTATTTAGCCTGCTGAAAAGATCCAAAGAGAACTGAAGTGTGATTGAAAAAACATACATGTTCAGTGGTTCTACTAATCTACTTCAAAACAGCATCTTTTATGTACATTTTCTATTTGAGCACATTCCTATTACTTTTTTTTGATACACTTTTTGTCTCCAGTGTGAACTCAATTGAAGTAGGTTTGAATCTGTATAATTGTTTGAAAGAAAGAGCGATGGCTAAACACTGTTTAATTCTCTACAGCGGGGTGTGAGGAGTTCATCTGATCAGCTCTTTATTTGAAAACAGGGAACATTTCTCCATGAGTTATACTGAAAAAGTGAATCAAATCAACACCATATAAAACAGTTTTGTATTATTATTATCATATAGCACTCTTGTTTGAACACTCTTCCTATGTATTGTAATGGCTCTGCTTCTCCAGAAGATGGAACCATGTGATGTGAAGTTGTGAGTGAAGATCCTTTTCCAAATTTAAAAGCTGAATTGGGAATTTGTAAATCTCAAATGTGCTGTTTTGTATATTATTATTTGTATTATCTGTGACCAGTCGTGTCACTGTCATTCTGTTGCACTGTTGAGATTCTGTGACTGAAACAAATTCCTCGTTTGTGCAAACATGCAGACCATAAAGCTGAGACTGTTTAGAGCTGGAATGACAATAATGCTATGACTCTGATTATAATTGGATTAGTCTGAATCCAATTCAGTTTAAACACTTCAACTATTGACTCAATCCAGTGGCTTTCAGACCTTTATTGTTATGTTCTTTAACCAGCTGGGACTTTTTATATAACCAGTTTTAGTCTTCCCATGCAAAAGAAAAAACAGAGTTCACTTTTTTAGTGGATTGTTAAAGTATTTCACTTTAAATTGAACAGGAATGGATTCCATAATTTCGTCATTACATGATGACATCATGCAGTAAATGCTTCAAACCTCAGCGTTATTGAGTGAGTGGAAAATGAGAATAAAACCTTGAAAAGCTTATGAAAAACAGGTATTTTACAACCACTAATTAAATATGCAAGTTTCTGAGCATGTTTTCTGTGCAAGTGTGAATTCACCTTAAAAAATAATGTAGACAACATAAGTGAATAAGTGACAAAATAAAATGTCAAAAGCCTCTGTCTTATGACGAGCTCGATCCAGAAAAGGGCGCTGTCTAATGGTTTTACCTGTTTTTATACAGTCTATGGGTTTTACACATGACTGTTGCATTAGCTCATGATTCCTGGACAAGGAGTTTTCTACCCTCTTGGCATCAGACCTCCTAACAGTATTTGTTTTAAGTGCTGTCAAATGTGCAAGTTGTGAAAGTCATGTTTTTGTTTAATGTCTCTACTGACTGATGTGCATCTATTTATTAGCAACAATTGCATTTATTTAGTTTGGTCACACCATAGATGCAGAAACTGCACACTAAATTACTAAACAAAATTTCAAACACAATTCTCATTTACTAGAAAAACATATGTTTATTTAATATAAGCATGCATTGTATTTTCTGCTAAACTTTAGAGCAAATAATAATAAAAAATTGTTCATAAGCCCTTTTGTATAAAATATCCTTGGGTTATAGTTTGTCAGCTAATGATGTCATATCTTGTTTTGGATGAATGAATGTGAAATATTACTAACAATGTATGATTATGAATTAAGAGCGGTGTGGAACAGGTTACTTTGGAAATGTAATGGGTTAGGGATTACAAGTTACTCTGTTTAAAATGTAAAGTAGTGTAACTATCTTCCAACAAGTCTAAGGAAATGTATCCTCAATTTTCTTATTTTGTTTGGTCAATTTTCATAAACATCCAAATATAATTAATTTATTATTATTATATCATTATTATTTTAAAATCGATATTTTAGATCTTCAGTGTTCTCCTTTAGGTGTTTGTTTGGGATAATTTGTGTTTATTTAATAAAAAAATGCATGCTGGCAGCTACCTTGTGTTTAATCAGTCCATCAGTGTTTGCATTTACAGCTGAATGCAACATAAAGACCATAAAAAATGATGAATGCAAAAGGAAAATTAATTGTGCATGAGAAAAAGTATGAAAATGTATGAGTACAACAGATTTTTTGCTATGCAACGATCAATTAATTCAACAATTCAGATTATAAAATTTTGCTTTTTCAGACACATTTGTGCCTTTTCAGTTTATAGTGACAAAATTACAGCTGTTTAACCCTTGAACAACAGTTAGTCAGTTATTTGCTAATAAATCTAAATAGTGTTATTTTTGTATTAAAGCTGTTTTTATTTAAAGCGGAAATTATTTTAAAGACACATGTTCAGCTGCAATATTTCCTCCGTTCAACTGAATCAATAACTATGCAACTGGTTCAGTGTGAGTTTCAGTCAGCGGCCGCCCGTGTTGACCCGGGGTAATAATTCTATAATTAGATTAAATCAAAGGGATATGTGACCTATTAAAGTCTAATCAGAGATGAATGAATAAAAATCAGGGAGGACGTGTTCATTGTGACAATTCTGTTATTAACGTGTGACTCTACAGGCTAATCACTTCAGCATTCATTATTCCCTTGAGTCAAGCGGCTCATTACTCTGCCACGAGTTACATCTAAACACGTCAGAACATGTCATGTGTTCAAGAACTTGGCAGTGGATTTATTGACTAATTTAGTATTTATTGTAATTTTTTCTGATATAATAGACACATTGCAGAACATATGAAAGAATATGGTTTTCACAGGCTTTATATGCACAGAAGTCTCAACAATCATGAGTCACCTTCATGACATGGTTGTTCAAATGCCTGGTGACACAGAATAGCATGAATAGCAGAGGGGCCCAGGACCGAGCCCTGGGGGACACCTGTGTCCGATACGAGACAATATGAGCTTTGATGATGGAATCTAATACCTGTTAACCAATTAGTTGACAATTTAAAAAACAAAGGATATGTGTCTTGAAAAGGAGTGGTTTCATTCAACTAGAAAACAGAGCAAAACCAATAGTTTGGGGGTTAAACAGATCAACATACTTTAGCTTAATATAAATGGAACTCAGCAATGACCAATTTTTTTGTACACAGTATGTTTAATGTTTTTTGTGTTAATAACTGAGAAATAACTTTATGCTGTCCACTGTCTCTAATGCATGTAGTCAAAAACCAACTTTGTTAAAAATAAAAGTTCTTTATTGACTTCAATGGTTCCGTGAAGAAAATTCCATTGTAAAAAAATGTTCTTTAATCTGGAAAATGTTCTTTAGATTATTAAAATGTTCTCCACAATAAGAAAACATGGTTCATTTAAGAGCTGTTCTCTGAAAGTTTGATTGGGAACCCAGATGGATCTTTTAAAGCATTGCTTTGAAAACCCCAGTTTCAGAAACTTTATTTTTTAAGATTGCATTTCAGAAAGCTCTACAATGAATAGTCCTGTATTAATTCACCTGTCTGATGTTATGCCACATCACGGGCCGTTAATGACGCACACCCCTGTTACTGGACAATGTGGTGACCAGTTCACTGACCCTAATCAGGTCACATCATTATCATTTAGATAGCTAAGACTCCTTGATTGTAGCTAACAGGTAATAACGTGATATAATCACGCAGCAAAGAGGTATAAAAAGAGTCTCCTCACAGTGTACAAATGAACATCGCTGCTTAAAAGCTGAATCGATTCACTAGCTTTCAATTTCAGCCTCGGTAAAGTAAGTACAGCACTTTTATTAAGAATACTGTAATATTCAGAGACATTCAGTTGTGTTATCTGTATGTCTTTGGCACAGATATGTCTGGAGGTCTGCTCTCAGTGGTCAGTCTGCTGTGTCTGCTGTCCGTGTGCTCGGCATGTTACATCTCTAACTGCCCCATCGGAGGAAAACGATCCGTACAGGACTGGCCATCTCGACAGGTGCGTTTATACACTTCCTGACCCTAAACTGAACAACTGAGCTTTAATTTCCTTGTTCTCTGCAGTGCATGTCATGTGGTCCTGGCGATCGTGGCCGGTGTTTTGGTCCCAGTATCTGCTGTGGTGAAGGTCTCGGATGCTTGGTTGGGTCTCCAGAGACTCTCCGATGTCTGGAAGAGGATTATCTTCCTTCTCCATGTGAAGCACCCGGAAAAGCTTGTGGTTATGAGGGACGCTGCGCTGCTCCCGGGGTCTGCTGTGACTCAGGTCAGCTTTACCCATGTCATATCTTCAAAAAAGTCATTGTTCTTGATGACTGGACTAAAGTATTATTTGGTGGGATTTGTATTTTACTCACGTGCAATTTAAACTTAATTACTATATGTAAGTCATAAGGGTCAGTTTTTTATTATTATTGAGATTTATAAGCTAAGAGATAAATCATCTTTCCATTGATGTCTGGTTTGTTAGGAGGACAATATTTGGCTGAGATACAACTATTTGAAAATCTGGAATCTTATAAGTATATAAAAAAAAATCTTTAAAATTGTCCAAATGAAGTTATTAGAAATGCATAGTACTAATCAAAAATGAAGTTTTGACACATTTACAGTAGAACATTTACTAAATATCTTCATGGATCATGATCTTTTACTTAATATGCTAATGATTTTTGGCATAAAAGAAAGATCTTAAGACCCCCCACTTATAAGTCGCTTTGGATAAAAGTGTCTGCAAAATGACTAAATGTATATGTATCATTAATGTAGTAAAAAATATTATATCCAGGGTCACATATTATACTAGATTACTTTTCTGAGAAAAAAAAACAGGACGTTTTACCACTTACATTTTATCAGAATTTATTAGAATGTTTTCTTTAAAAGATTGTTTTCTTCCATCTAACATACATCAAATATGGTAATGAAAGATCAAACATGCATGCCTGATGTGTGAGAACTGATGCTTGTTTCTGTGTCTCAAGCATGCACACTCATCTTGGATATTTCTATGATAATCAAATTTGAAGAAGCATATTTTTTGCAGTTTAATTGACTTTGCATTGAGAAGATGATTCAAAATTCTCTTTTCTTGTTTAAAAAAAATATTATTATTATTTTTATTTATTTTTTGCAATTACATCTACATTTTTAATGCTTAAACACAATTAAAAAATTAACTTTTTCCTTTTCACTCAAGTATTTACTTAAGAATAATGTTGGAGCTGAAATTTAGATGTAAATTTAGATTTTAATCATGGCTATAATGCAAATAAATCACAAAATGATTGTGATGGGACACTGAAAGCGATTAGAGGTGATTTCACAAGTTAATTATCCAGTGTTTTACCTAGATTAGAACACAGATCACTATGTGTATCCGCCTGACTGTAATGGCTGGTCTGTTGATCACTCAGAGGGCTGCAGTATGGATCAGTCGTGTGTGGATGGAGACGCTGATGGTCCAGTCGCCAGCAGCCAAGATCTTCTGCTAAAGCTGCTACACCTGTCAAACCACGCCCACCCCTACAGACTCCACCAATGAAACGCTCACAGAAGAGTGACATCATCTCAGGAGGAGCCGCCCACCAACCACACTGACTCACCACCTACTTTTTGTAAACCCAGTTTGTAAAGGCGCTAGATATTTGTAGAAGTGGATGTTAGTAGTGCTGTATTGATGATAGCTGCAGCTATTAAACTCTGAGAGAAATCCTCTGTTTAAGTGCATTTCATCACATTTTCTGCATTTTGTCTAATCTGCTTCATAGCTCTGTCCATCCGAGCTTCTCACTACTATAAGGTCCAGGCTGAAGGTTTTCTTTGTGTTCGGTATTTTCAGCATGTAAAGTTATTCAGGTTAAACTCAAATCTACTAGAGCCAATAACTACAGAGTAAAATGGAATAGAATCAAATGGAACAATTTATTAACAGTCAGGTAAATGTGTATTATGCCAATTACATAAAGATATCAAATCAATACAAGACATCATATTCTCAAAGATTAATCTAAGAGTGAGAGATGCATACCTGACTTCTAGTATGAAGTGCTATGGGCTCATTCTGGGCCCTGATCCTCCTGAAACATGTGCTTAAGAACCTCAGACCAAGACAAGCATCCCCCAATGATGGAAACAGAAACTAACAATAGGAATTTGCATTAGGTCAGGTCCCAGACCGCAGGGTAGTTTACACCTCAAAGGGAACAGAAGGTAATTTACATTGAAGACCTCTGAAAAGGGCACTCCCATTGTCATAAGCAAAATACATCTCGACTCTTAGGATCTGTATTATCTTTTAGTCTACTTTTGTAAGATTGGGACCATTGAACCAGTTGCACTGAGACATTTCAGATGATACCGGACATGAGTATTAGTTCACTTGCACGGATATTTTCATGTAATCATTTTGAGCAGATTGAGTAGAAGGAGGCACGGGTGTGTAAGGGAAACAGGTCAATTTAGCTCAAAGGGAATCATTTAAGATTTTAAAGGGAATTTGAACAGAATCACTGTTTCACGGCTGTTCACGGAGACGCGCCTGCGGTTCAGTGAACGAGCCGTTTAACATCAAATCTGCGCTGGATACTAATATCCAAACTATAGTGAAAACACTATCAATTAGCACAGTAACAAGATCGGCAGTTTAAGACATTAACTTGTAAGCACAAAACACAAGATACTTCTCTTTTCAATATGAATAAGGCTTTATTAGATAAATCTAAGACATATAAACTAATCTAACACATAAACGCACGCACACACACATTCACACAAGTTGCAGGAAGGTCGAAAGTTAGGGAAAGATGAGTTTAAGAGAATGGAAATATGGAATCCCAAGTTAACAGCAATACGTTAAATTGCATAAACATGAACAACCATCAATCACGTAATTAGCGCTCGCATTGAGTTCCTCAATGAGGTTAAAATTATATTAGATACACCAGTAAAGGTCACAGTCTGGAGGTAAAGTTACTTGCATCTCCTGTGAAGAAGGAGCCTCGGTGAAAGGGCTATCCCGAGGTCGTTGATTGGCTGGAAGTTCAGTCTCTGAAGTGACGTCTTGGGAAGCCCGTGGTTGTTGGGCGTTGGCTGAAAGTGCAGAGTCGTGTTCGCTGGTTGAAGTTGAATGGACGTTACAAAACTTAACTCAGAACACGAAACTCTCAAACGGAAAAGAAAAGAAATAAAGTTTGACGAGACTAGGTTGTGTTCCTTCTCATTGTGGCATAAGTAGCAGCAGGCAGGCACGCTGGAACCGCGCTCAAAGAACAATGATGACTACCGCATGGCTAGATGCTACAAGCTAAAGCTAGGTAGCAAAGCTACAAGCTAAAAGCTAAGAGCAGGCATGACTGATAGCACGAGCAATGCTAGAACTAAAAGCCGACATGGCTAATAGCAGCAGCTAGACTAGAACTAAAAGCAGACTAAAAGCAGACATGGCTAATAGCAGCAGGCAGACTAGAACTAAAAAGCAAAATTTCATGGGGTCCAAAGTATTTAAAACTTCCTTGTTGGCCACCCCTCAAATGTTGCCTTGACCAATCAGATATGTTCTTGGGGTGGGTATCATAAATCATTTGTTTATCTTACCAAGCATGTGGTTCTTGCCTCACAGGGTCTAATTTTGGACATGATTCCTATAACATGATTATGATATATTTTACAAATAAATGATTGTCAGGACAATATCAAGCAAGAAAATGCGATTATTTGAATACTAGACATGACTAGGTATCCTATAGTTATCAAAAGACATACACAATAAGTGATTATACATGATAGTCAAATGTGTGGGTTACACGTAAATGAATATGGAGTTAAGCAATGGAATGATTCATTCATAAGTCTTTTTTGAGTTCATTCTGGTCCATATATAATGTATAAAAAGGGTTTCTTTGCCATTCTCTGGCAAAGGACTTTTCTGTGAAGACAAAGGTTTAAAGCCCTTCCCCCTTAGGAATTTCAGTCTGGTTTCACTGGCTGGGGGGGGGGGGGGGAAGTCAATGCAAGTATTTAACTTGATCTCCTGGGTTTACATGTGATGTCCAGCGTTGCATTCCAATCACGAACAATAAATTTGACAATCTCTTCTTCGAATTAAAATTGTCAATAATTGTTCTATTGGTGTTAATGTTGAAAGCTGTTGTGTGAACAAGTTGGTTGGTTGGTTATCTTGCCTGGTTCCTGTGGCACTAGAACTGATTTATGACTTCCTGAGGAATTCAGCTCATGTTTCAGTGCACACAGCTCTGATAGACTCTTTGATTTGTCTGATTTGACTCATTTCTGCTACATATATCCCCCTTTCGATCGGCGAGGTGTTTAGGTGAAGACATCGTCGATCGCTGGAGAAACAAAGGCAGAAGAAGCAGACAAACACAGCAAACAGCAAGACAACACCTCCATGACAGTTACTGTACTGGTGCAGGCATCAGGTTATTTAGGTACACGTGGTTAAGTTCAATTAGTCAATGTAGTTTAGCACATTGAGGATAGTTTAGATCGTCTTGGAAATTGTTTTTATTTTGATTCATCAATCAAATTTGTGGTTAACTTTGTTTGGTTCTTCTAGGTTGTCTTACTTTACATGTTTACCATTAGTTTTCTAGTAATTTCATTTTCAATTCAATGGATTGACCTATCATGCATGGAGCTCTCTGGCTTCCATTCAGTTTAGAGTGGCTGGCGGATATTAGGTGTTGCGAGTCAATCCTAATATCAGACCTTCAACCCTCGCAGGGTGTCTAGGCATTTCACCTACTCAGGAAAGAGGGGAAGGAGAAGGATAGGTAAAAGAAGAACAAAACAAAACAAGGCTGCTGTGGGTTTTCCGAGCATGTGTTACAACTACTATTGAGCTAGGATGTCAGGTGCAGCTAGTGTGTCGTGAACCTTAACTTAGTGTCAGGTGTTCTACCTATTGTGAGGATGGCTGCACGTTTCTTCATGGTGGGTATGTGTAACTTTGTTACGCTAAAAGTTGGATATTCTACCTGTGGGAAGAATATGTTTGTTGACTGTGTTATCAGTAGATGTGTTTACCTCTGGGTGTAGGTAATGTTGTGTATTACTGGTGTAGTGCATGTGTGGTCAGATCTGTTCAAGTCTGTGTTGTCTCCCCCTTTTTCTAGCATGTCACTGAAGACTGGCTCTCTGCATCTTTGGCTTGGATGAGGGCGTGTCCATGGTCTAATGAGGGGTCAGTCCAGCAAGGCAGGAAGTTCTTTAGCACGCCGTCGGAGGCAGTTTGGCATGGCTGTGTGAAGCTGAGTTGCAAAACTTGTCTCCTATGTTGCATTCTTCTTGTGATGCCTTCTGGCTGTAGCAGACTTTCTGACCTTCTGTGCTCTGGTGGTTGCTGTTGCACAGACAGGGAATGTGGTACTTGGAGTTGGAGTTCATTTGACAGTTTGTTAGTGACTGAGGTGATGTCCTTTAGTACCTCAGATTTTTCATCAACAGTTGGCCGTGAAAGACTTGTTCATTCTGGGTTGTTGTTGAACAGGTGCTTGTCATCTCTGATGTGGTGCACCAGGTGATCACCGGCCTTCCGTTCTGTCGCTGGTCACAGCGAGCATGACTCAACTTTGTGGTCATATGCATGTAAATTGTCTTGAAGGAACTCTCTTAGTTGTTCCATGACTTGTTCCGTGTCTTCTAATGGTAAGCGGTCATGTTCTTGTGCATACTCAGCACTGTGCATGTCTGAGTGGTGCTGAGGTGGGTTTTGTTGTCGCTTACCCACACGAGTTGCTTTTGGATGAGTCAGCTGATTACCTTTGGATATCTGGTTAGGTTTCCAGATGTTATCCTTTTGGTTTCTTGAGAAGCGTGGCTGGTCCCATGGATTTTCCCAGCAGTTGGGCTGAAAGCGGTCGTGGATATGGGCGTCACGTTCTCTGTGCTCTTGATGGAAGACTCTGGTGTTGTGATGCCGCTGGGTGTCGTCCAGTGCAAGGCTTGAGTCTTTGTTGACAGAGTTCAAGAGTGTGGAGGTTTTGTTACCTTTCTTTGAGGCCAACTTCTGCTTGTTATAGGCCTTCTGTGTTAGGTCACGCAACTGTTGGATGGTCATGGAGTTCGGACAGGCCATGACACCTAGATGGTGACTGACTCCGGGGTGCAGATTCTTTAGGAAGAGGGTTTTGAAGTTCACATCCTCTTCAAGGTCAGAGTTGTTGTGTGCACCAAAGTAGGATTGTCGGAGTCGGTTGTAGTAAGCTTGTGGAGTCTCTTGACGACCTTGTTTGGTTTCCAAGGCAGTTAACAGTCCATGTTCAGACTCTGGGTCTGTAAACTCTTTAATCAGGACCTCACGAAGTCGCTGGTAGTTTGACTTGGTTTGACTGGGCTGTCGATCTAGAAAGTTTCGTACCTCGGAACTGGACGTGGCTCTAAGGAGGTATAACCAGTCTCTGTCAGTCACATGAGGTCTCACTTCCAGGTGAAATTCGATATCTCGCAGGTAAGCTTGGATGTCGGGGCTTTCTGTGGAGTTCGGGTTGAACCTGCTGATGTTTTTAGACAGCTTGTTGAGGTCTTTGATGGTCATCCCGTGTGCAGCTTCAAGGTCTTGGACGGGAGGTTTTCTTTCGTTGGCAGGAAAGGGTTGTGTGGCGAAGGCAGGTGAGGTTTTGGGTTGTGGCCCTTCGCTCCTTTCGTCATATGCCAGTTCTTGGACGTGGGACTCTGCTCTGCTCAGCAGTGATGAGGCTAAGAGATGTTTCTCTTTTCTTGGCTCTAGTTTGTGCTTGTAAGCATTTTGGAGTTCTTTTCTGACCATGTAGAGCTCATCGTTGGTATCGTCTAGTTGTTGGGTCAGATTGTCCGTTTCAGTTCTGTACCTTTCAAGGTGGTCTTTCAAAGCACTGATTTCAGAGTTCTTGTTTCTGATGTCTATCTTGGCTTTCTCTAGTAGCTGTTCGGCATACTGGAGTCTGTTTACCAGGTCTTTCTGAGCAGCCGTTGTATGTTGCTGGTCGAGCTGAGCTGCTGCCAGGGCTGCTAGGAGCTTCATAACTTGTTCTGTTGTATCCTGCTCCCTCTCGCTGGGTGCTTTGAGTTGATTTTGAACTTTCACTTCCAGCTTGTCTATGCGACGTTCAGCACGTGTCAGCTCCTCTTGAAGGTGGGTGATGTGCTTGTCGCTCAGTTTCAGCTGGGTTGTGAAGGCATAGCTTAGTGAGCTCGTGATCTTGACTAGCTCCTCGTGGTTGTTGTTCTGGCTTGAATCTTGTGTCAGGAATCTTCTCAGGATTAGGATTATTATTAAAAATAATAACAGTTCAAATGTCTTTGGAGTGAGGCTGTCTGTTATGCCTCTCAGCCAAATGTTCACATCTTCCCCATGGGCAATGGGGTCTGCAGTCTGCGGCATGTTGGCACGCTGGGGAGAAGAGAGACTGACACAGATCTGTGTGGAGTAAAAGCCTATGTGTGGTGGGACAACTAAGTGTTGTATCAGTGATTGTGAACCACTAGTGAAATGTGGTGATGACTGTGTTGGTCTCAGGGTGTCTAAGTAGACTAGAGATGCGAAGACTTTGTCACTCTAATGAGGAAGAGGAAAAGAGAGACAGAGGTGAAAAACAAATTCAAATGACAAGCAAAATTTCTGTTTTTCAAATGAGGAAAATTATTTTTTCCAATTAAATGTTATCAAAAACGTAAACAATATTATTATATTTCTTGCTTTGGACAAAAGAATACAATAATAATTCTGATATCTCTTTTCTTAGTCTGACAGGATTGACACCGTACACCTTTCAGTTGGACCGCTCACCAGGGAGTCAGCGAAGGCGACAGTTGCTCAGCACGTATCTCTATTAAATTGATCTCAACGTTGGATGAGATGCTAAAACTTGGATTGCGTTTCCAAATGTAGGGAGGTTAGGAAGAACAAATGAGAGGATGATTACAATCAAATTCATAAGAATGATTCGTCGTCTTTGGCAAGATTGTGTATTTACTTCACTTAGAATTGATTGATGGTTCTTACATGTCCTACAAATGTAAAAAGAGAAGAGGAAAGTAAAGGAGAGAGAGGACGGAGATGGTAAGTCTCAGTAGCGGTTACCTCAACTACAAGGAGAGCGTTGTGTTAGTTGCTGCACAACTAATCAAACAAAATAAACTTTAAGTGAAAGAGAGTTGTCTTTCTAATTTATTTGAACTCGTAGTGAGGGATAACAATGTCTCCTTTTAGGGCTCAGGTTTGTCGTTCCCAGGCTAGGATACACAAAAGAAATGGTAAGAAATAGGAAAATTTAAAAAATTAATAAATGGGCAAAATATGCAAAAATGAAATTAAAAAGAGGAAATCAATACGTAAAACAATAGTGGTTAAGTGTATAACCAAAATAGGAAGAGGGGTAAAACGCATTCAAATAAGTAAAGGTCTGAATAGCATATATTCAGATGGGTAATAAATAAATTAGGAAGAATAAGTTTACTTAACTTCCAAAGTTCAAGGCTTATTCATTCCTAAAATAATTAAGACCAAAAGAGAATACTAGAAATAAAAGATCATATGAAATGATCTGAGAGGGAAATTTTAAATGATTCAAAATAAATTTAATGTTTCAATTAAATTTCAATTTGACAATTAATAATTGTGAGTCAGTATTTCCCTTTCTAGTAAAATGAAAATAAGTGGTCTAGTGAGAAAACAGAGCGATAAAAAGAAAGAGACTAACAAGTGTTAGTTAAGATGTTTAAAATGGTTAAATCACGTCAGCGTTGCCCAAACACACATTATTCTACCACTGGATGGTAATGCTAACGGCTAACCTTTGAGGCTAGTGGCTTTAGTATAGACTTCAATGTAAATGCAATGGTTTCGTTAGCTTAGCGACACCGCAGAGTTTGTGCGCTGCGCGTGCACAGTTCAGAGTTGCTCCGGAAGTACGTTAGTCTTCCTGGTCACGGTCGTCACTATGGCAACCAAAACACATTCTAGTGGATTAGCACATGAATCGTTGCATTGTTGCAAATACAGTTAAGCATGTTACATGAAATGTCGGCTCATTTCAACACTGTACAAATAACAACACCGCCTTTCAGTTGGTTTTGCGATGTGGCACTTAAACTCTCAGTTTGTATAGAGTTAAATTTATCTTAATTCAAATAGCAGCTTCCTGCTGTAGTTATTATATCAATCTCAGCAATTTGATTCTCCGTGCCAGTTTTTCTGGACACAAACATAAAAGTTTTCCTTCGCTGTTGGTACACAGTTAAAATTTACTTGATCAAGCTTTTAAAACACTCCCATTCAAATTACTCTCGGACACACGCAGTGTTACGCGAGATTGCATTCACTTTGTGAACGGATACAAATGGGCAAACATTGTTCTCTAATGTTTAACGTTAACTTAGGGGAGTCGAATATCAAATTTGATTCGGCAGTGGAACACGCACTGGCAATCAAACTATATGAAATATGAATACGGGGACTTTGATAAATAGATTGAGGAACCCGCTCAAAACTATTCTTTATTCACCGATTTATATCCCTTTTGAAACACTAACAGTTTAGCTCCGTTCAGCAAACAGTGACTGAGATAGCGTTTGAGACACTGGAACACGCAGTGAAATCAAATCAGCTATAAAACAAGGCATTACACAAATGAGGAACACGCTCAATTTCTACCTTATTGTACGATCTCAGATGTTTACTTTTAAGTTCCCTTACTGCTGTTAACAAAGGGGAGACGGACTCGAGTTAAAGTCTCCTCTAGCTCCTTTCATTCAAGCGGGAGGGCGCGCGCTGCTTACGTCACGCGTCACACACACATACTCAGGTCTCGCATGCTTCTCATCTTTCATTCCTTTAGCAAAATCAAAGATTAAATAACTTGGTTTATGCTCACAATTTAGATTAAACTGCCCGCAATCATTCTCCACCATTAATAAATGTAAGGGAAACAGGTCAATTTAGCTCAAAGGGAATCATTTAAGATTTTAAAGGGAATTTGAACAGAATCACTGTTTCACGGCTGTTCACGGAGACGCGCCTGCGGTTCAGTGAACGAGCCGTTTAACATCAAATCTGCGCTGGATACTAATATCCAAACTATAGTGAAAACACTATCAATTAGCACAGTAACAAGATCGGCAGTTTAAGACATTAACTTGTAAGCACAAAACACAAGATACTTCTCTTTTCAATATGAATAAGGCTTTATTAGATAAACTAAGACATATAAACTAATCTAACACATAAACGCACGCACACACACATTCACACAAGTTGCAGGAAGGTCGAAAGTTAGGGAAAGATGAGTTTAAGAGAATGGAAATATGGAATCCCAAGTTAACAGCAATACGTTAAATTGCATAAACATGAACAACCATCAATCACGTAATTAGCGCTCGCATTGAGTTCCTCAATGAGGTTAAAATTATATTAGATACACCAGTAAAGGTCACAGTCTGGAGGTAAAGTTACTTGCATCTCCTGTGAAGAAGGAGCCTCGGTGAAAGGGCTATCCCGAGGTCGTTGATTGGCTGGAAGTTCAGTCTCTGAAGTGACGTCTTGGGAAGCCCGTGGTTGTTGGGCGTTGGCTGAAAGTGCAGAGTCGTGTTCGCTGGTTGAAGTTGAATGGACGTTACAAAACTTAACTCAGAACACGAAACTCTCAAACGGAAAAGAAAAGAAATAAAGTTTGACGAGACTAGGTTGTGTTTCCTTCTCATAGTAGCAGCAGGCAGGCACGCTGGAACCGCGCTCAAAGAACAATGATGACTACCGCATGGCTAGATGCTACAAGCTAAGCTAGGTAGCAAAGCTACAAGCTAAAAGCTAAGAGCAGGCATGACTGATAGCACAAGCCATGCTAGACTAAAAGCCGACATGGCTAATAGCAGCAGCTAGACTAGAACTAAAAGCAGACTAAAAGCAGACTAAAAGCAAGGCATGACTAAAAGCAAAATTTCATGGGTCCAAAGTATTTAAACTTCCTTGTTGGCCACCCCTCAAATGTTGCCTTGACAATCAGATATGTTCTTGGGGTGGGTATCCTAAATCATTTGTTTATCTTACCAAGCATGTGGTTCTTGCCTCACAGGGTCTAATTTGGACATGATTCCCTATAACATGATTATGATATATTTTACAAATAAATGATTGTCAGGACAATATCAAGCAAGAAAATGCGATTATTTGAATACTAGACATGACTAGGTATCCTATAGTTATCAAAAAGAATACACAATAAGTGATTATACATGATAGTCCAAATGTGTGGGTTACACGTAAATAATATGGAGTTAAGCAATGGAATGATTCATTCATAAGTCTTTTTTGAGTTCATTCTGGTCCATATATAAATGTATAAAAAGCAGTTTCTTTGCCATTCTCTGGCAAAGGGACTTTTCTGTGAAGACAAAGGTTTAAAGCCCTTCCCCCTTAGGAATTTCAGTCTGGTTCTTCTGGCTGGGGGGGGAAGTCAATGCAAGTATTTAACTTGATCTCCTGGGTTTACATGTGATGTCCAGCGTTGCATTCCAATCACGAACAATAAATTTGACAATCTCTTCTTTGAATTAAAATTGTCAATAATTGTTCTATTGGTGTTAATGTTGAAAGCTGTTGTGTGAACAAGTTGGTTGGTTGGTTATCTTGTTTGGTTCCTGTGGCACTAGAACTGATTATGACTTCCTGAGGAATTCAGCTCATGTTTCAATGCACACAGCTCTGATAGACCTCTTTGATTTGTCTGATTTGACTCATTTCTGCTACA